>NC_038243.2:37739012-37836528 GCF_000004515.6 Glycine max | reverse complement strand
CAAAGAAGATAAAAAAATGAAAAAAAAATTAAATTAAAGTAAAGAAAAAGAGATGTAAGATCACAATAAATTTTGAAAATTTTTATTATTTTTTCTCGTGCTTCTCCACAACCAAACATATTATTAATATATGTTATGATAATTTAACATCATGATAAAGGAGGTAAAAATATGTATATTAAGTTGTATAAAAATTAAATTTAATATATGATGTAAATTATTTTTAATATCTATTTTTACATTTATGTAACTTATTTAAAAATATATTTTACAATAAGACTTCTAAATTTATGTTCGAATAATCTAATTAATAAGTTTAATTTTGATTTTTTTATATAAGTCAACATGCTTGACATTTAAAATATAAATAAATGTAAAATTCTAATACATTATAACAATTTAATATAATAATAATATTAACAATAAATATTTGTTTATATTTTTAGGTTACACATATAATTTAGTTCCTAAACGAGTCATGAGATTTTAATTTGATCCTTATACATGAAAACTATTAAATCAATTCTTATACTTCATCATTTTGATCCCTATCATCATTAACTCTTTTACAAGTTTTAAATTTGATTTTTATACATGTAGTTTATTTTTAAATCAATTTTTATACTTTATCATTTTGATCCCTAGCTATTATCATTAACTCTTTTACAAGTTTTTAATTTGATTTTTATACATGAATTTTATTTTTTGATTTGGTTCCTCTTTGTTGAGACTAAATTAAGAATGTTGTGTAGTACAAGGATGAAATTAAGAATGTGTTGCGTATGAAGACTAAATAAAAAATATAGTTAACGCATGACGGGAAATACCCAATCAATAAGTTTTGCACGTACATAGCAACTGAATTAAAAATCTAGAAGATTAAATTATAAATGTATAACCAAAATGTTAAGAACGATATCTTTAATATATATTTTTAATACTTTTCATCTTATTGACCGAAATTTATCATAAGTCATTCATTTTAGTGAAAATATTTATTATTTAATGATTTTTTCTTCTAATTTAGATATAAGATTTATTAAAAATTAATAATTTTCTTTAAAAAAAACAGTTAATTACAAAGAAAGTATAAAAGAAGAATGTACAGTTGTCCTCATATATATATAATTCAAGAGATAAACACTTACAGAAAAACTAATAAAAGTTATTTAAATTTAAAGATTAAACATTTAAAACCATATTTTTACAGTTAAAAATTAAATTAATCTACAATAGAAAACACTTTTAAGCAATATTAGCATTAATATTGCTTAAAATTAATGCTAATATTGCTTAAAATTGTTGTTTGGAGTTTTCGACGTATTGCTTTTCTCTGATGAAACACGGGACATGCAATTGAAAGAGCTTTTGAATATGTGTTGGTCAGACAGAAATCACCGTCATAGCATAAGGACAAGGAAAACATCACAACTTTTCAGACAAGAGAGATACCATAGCTACGATTCCCTTATCTGCCTTTTTAACTTTCACTTGCCTCCAAATGCAAACTACTCATCATCTTCTTCACCCTTT
The DNA here is from genome assembly GCF_000004515.6 of Glycine max. Lineage (NCBI taxonomy): Eukaryota > Viridiplantae > Streptophyta > Magnoliopsida > Fabales > Fabaceae > Glycine > Glycine max. The sequence continues at coordinate 37,834,995 of NC_038243.2, read as the reverse complement.
AAGAACCCGCACGCAGATTTTCCACCTTCACAGTCATAACAACAAGTACTCCTATTTCTCCAACTCCAACACAATATCATGCTTTTGTTTTTTTACTCTCTGCATAGAAACAAACACACATAGAAGATAATTATTATGAGAGACCCTGAATTATATTTATTAATAAAATTGATAAATACTTGGTAATTAAAATAACATCTAGCCAGAACTACATATTTTCACCACTTACATTCCTACCAGTCTTTTTTCTTCCTCCACCAGTCTCTCTCCCTTTGATTACTTCATTAACTCCAACACCAACATTATTATTCTGACTCTCACAACACCACCACAACAACAATCATGTGTGCACCCTTCAACATTCTAGTTCTCTTGTTATCACTTTTACTCACTTCTTCTTCTTGTTCTTCTTCTTCTTTTTCACAGCCTCGCCGTGTTCTCCATCAACCACTTTTTCCGAGAATATCTGTTCCGCCAGCACAAGCTCCAAGCTATTTATCTCCTGAGCCTCAACCGAAGCAACAACATCTACAACCCAAGCTTCCATTTTCTTCTATTTCATCTTCTTCACCACCACCGCCGCAGAAATCTTTCTTCCCTTCCTACCATTCTCCGCCACTGCCACCTTCCCCCGCCGTCCTCGCTACTTTTCCGGCCAACATCTCCTCCCTCCTTCTCCCCCGCCCCATCTCCCGTCACCACCGCTCCGCCGCTGCCCTCGCCGTCTCCCTCTCTCTTTGCTCACTCGCCCTCCTCGCCGCCGCCGCCGCCTTCCTCCTCCACCACCGCCGCCGCACACACTCCTCCTCTGATGTCAACGACGACGACGACGACGACAAGGCCTCGAGATCGGACAGCCTCCGCCTGTTCCCGCCGAACACCGCCGCCTCCGACGGCGCCGACCGTAAACCCCGCGGCAAAACGAGTCCCACATCGGAGCTTCTCTACCTCGGCACGGTGGCGAACTCCGTAACCACCACCACCACCTCAACTACAACAACAACAACCACTGACTCAAGCTCCAGCCACCATGAAAGTTTTCGGCCACCGTATCAGAAACTCGGCGACTCGCCAGAGCTCAACCCGCTGCCGCCATTGCCACGTCACAAATTCAAACCATGGACCACTGAAGAAGAGAATAATGATAAAGATATCATAGAAAAGGAAAATGAAGAAGAAGAAGAAGAAGAACAGTTTTTTTCTCCAAGTGGTTCTTCTGGTGGGAACATTAACAAACAACAAAAGAGTTCTCCTTCTCCTTCTGGTGTTGTTGCTTCCAGCTCACGTGTTTTCCACGTGGATAAATTCGGTTCCAGAAGCTTCACTTCTCGAACCCCTTCTTACCCACGCTCCAATTCACTCTCTTTTTCTCGTTCCCCTTCTCTGAATTTCAGCCCCCCAAGTGTTAAATCATTGCCACCGAACAACAACCCTGCTTCCCCTTCTTTCTCTTCATCCTCTTCTTCTCCGAGGGAAGAATGGCATGTTCCATCTCAGGGGAAAAATTCTCCAGCGGCCACCGATTTACCTACTCCTCCGCCGCCACCTCCTCCGCCACCGCCGCAGTTTTGGGAGGCTCCGGTTGATAAAAGTGTTACTTTTAGGAACGAGAGTGAGGAGACTCCGAAGCCAAAGTTGAAAGCTTTACATTGGGACAAAGTTAAGGCCAGCTCGGACAGGGTCATGGTTTGGGATCGCTTGGGACCAAGTTCTTTTCAGTAAGACATGTTTACGTCATTCGACTTTGTCAAATAATGTTTTACACACACACACACACACACACACACACACATATATATATATATATATATATATATATATATATATATATATATATATATATATTATGTTTATATGTTGTTACTTGTGTTGGGTTTTGTTTTAATGATTCGTGGTGCAGGTTGAACGAGGACATGATTGAAACACTTTTCATGGTAAATAATAATAATAATAATTCCAAGGAGGGTTTCGGTGTTGCGATTAGAGATAATCATAATCCTCGGCGTCAAGTAGTTCATTCTGCGTCTCCAATGCCCTTGGAGAATAGGGTGCTTGACCCTAAGAAGTCTCAGAACATTGCCATTTTGCTTAGAGCGCTGAATGTGACTATTGATGAAGTTTGTGATGCTCTTAGGGAAGGTGATGATCCACTTTGTCTTCTATGCTCACAGTTTCTACCAATTTATTTTATTTTAAACATAAAGATGTAGTTCTTTTTGTAATTTTTTTATACTGCACTGCTTATGCTTTGTTGTCATTTTATTACCATTATGCACGTGTATATGCCTATTGTGTTCTTGTTTATGTATCAATCACGGAATGGCATGTAAAACTTATTTATTATTTGTATTCTTCATTGGTCTTTACTGCTTTTTTGTGTAGTTCATGGTCTTATGGCTCAACATCAAACTTTGCTCCTACTATAAGAAAAGTTATGCAACGTTGTTCCTTGTTAAACTCTGTTTATCTTCTTCTTTTTCTCCTCGTTAGTGGCTGTATGTTTTTGGGGGAAATGTTTAAGCCTCATTTTGCTGTCTATAGGCAATTGTGATACGTTGGGGACGGAACTTCTTGAAAGTTTATTGAAGATGGCTCCAACTAAAGATGAAGAATCTAAGCTGAAGGAGTTTCAAGATGAATCGCCCTTCAAGCTTGGCCCGGCTGAGAAATTTCTTAAAGTCGTGCTTGATATACCTTTTGCTTTTAAGAGAGTGGATGCTATGCTCTACATTGCAAACTTTGATTCTGAATTAGAATACCTTAAGAAGTCCTTTGAAACTCTGGAGGTATATATATTCTGATCTCATTTATCTCTCTCAATTTGATCATTTTGTTTTCTTAAATGTGTTTTGGGATATTATGAACCAGATTGACCTTTCAGTATCAAAGGAGCTAAATGTTGGTAATATTTTCAGCTTCTTATTCTAGCTTTCCAAAATCTCATTTTATGTTTATATTCAGTATCAAAGGAGCTGAATTTTCAGCTCATTTTTTATTCTAGCATCCACAGTATTATCCTTTTTTTTTAAAAAAAAGATTACCCAAGATAGAAATCTCCAAAATGATCCTTTTTCCATTGTGATTAGGAAACACAAAACAGACTTGTATGTGTAGCCTGACTGATATCAATTTTTACCAATGTACCCGTGGTTCTCATATTTCATCCTTTTCCACAGGTGGCCTGTGAGGAATTAAGGAAAAGCCGCATGTTTCTGAAGATACTCGAAGCTGTTCTCAGAACAGGAAATCGAATGAATGTTGGAACCAATCGTGGTGATGCTCATGCGTTCAAACTGGACACACTTTTGAAGTTAGTTGATATTAAAGGGACTGATGGAAAGACCACTCTCTTACATTTCGTTGTATGGGAAATTGTTAGAACTGAGGGTTCTCATATTTCTGGTTCTAACAATAACCATGCCGCTGACAATGACCACCAATATACTCTTCAAGATGAGGTTGACTTCAAAAAGCTTGGTCTGCAAGTTGTTTCAGGTTTGAGTGGGGAGCTCACCAATGTTAAGAAAACAGCTGCTATGGATTCGGACATGCTCAGTAGTGATGTTGCTAAACTTGCCAGAGGAATCGAAAAAATTGTGCAAGTTGTAAAATTGAACGAGGAGTCACCTTTGAAAGAAACTAACCAAAAATTTTCTGACGCAATGAAATGTTTCTTGGAGAGGGGAGAGCAAGAGATTTCAACAATCCAGGGCCAAGAGAAAAATGCCCTCTCTTCAGTGAAGGAGATAACTGAGTATTTCCATGGAAATTCAGCAAAGGAAGAAGCTCATCCATTTAGAATTTTCATGGTTGTGAGGGATTTCCTTTCAATCCTAGATGGTGTTTGCAAGGAAATTGGTAAAGTAAATGAGAGGACGTTGGTTGGTTCCCGTCAATCTGTAATGCCTGCAAATCCTATAATGCAAACCTTTTTCCCTGAAATTATTGGTAAGCAACCATCTGATTCCTCTGAATCTGATTAACCTCTCAAAGCCAATCTGACCCAGATGTAACAGGTTGAAGTAGTTTGGGCATGTTTGGTCATTGATGGGTTGGATTTTCATCATCCAAATATTATCATGTGAAGTGACATTTTCACTCAAATCTCACTGAACCAGAAACCCAGCTTTACCCCTATGATGATGAAACAAAGCTCATGCTATCATAGCTCTTGTTTTCCTGCCTATGTAGCTCTGTATATGTTTTACTGCCTAGATTATATAATGAGTGCATTCTTTTCTACTTTTGTGCTAGGTTGGCTGCTTCTCTATATTTGTATTCACAAATGATCAATGACAAATTTTAGATTTGCTTTTTTCTTAACTTTCGTAAATTGAGGATTGTGTGAATAAGTTGAAATTACTAATACACAAGTTGTATGTGGGGCACCATAATAAAAGTTGTTTCAATTGTAAAAGTCTCTAGTTTTTAGAAAGATGCCATTTTTGCCAGTGACTTTTACTACCAAGAACATTAAATCTAACCAGACTCTGATACTGGGAAATATAGGATTGTGACTTCAGTTTGGACTTTAGTGTGTTGTGGCCACAGTGAGTGGCAATGGCATCATCAAGTGTTACTATCTATCAAAGGAAGGAGTCAATGCAGTCTTAAATGTCATCATCAGTAAATATTAATATTCGTGATGAAAGAAACATTGTCTCTTTCTCATAGCTATTCGAAGACTTGAGGTGTTTGACACGTTGATTAAGGAAATTGCGATTATTATTATTGATTTCTAAAGGTTTGAGAATTGTGTTGCCTCCTCTATTGAACCACCAAGAGAAGCTATTATCTTTTTGCCTCTAATCGTGAATGGAAAAAAAAAAAAAAAAACCCTTCAAAATCGCTCTGTAGTTCAATCCACAACTACTAAGAAAGTTCTACAGGTGCTATATCAGAGATTTGTTTTCTCCGTACACTTGTTCTCCTTGACAACGTTTAGATTACCATCTTTTTTAACCAAACTCAGGTTCTCAGCATCCATGCGTTCAAGCACCTTCCGTGCTTCCTCTTCTGTAGCAGGAACAACATGTAGAAGCCTCAACCCATTTTTAATGGCCACAGGATCAACACCAAATGTGAAGTAGAATCTGTTAGATACCTGTTTTAAGAAGAGCATGGAATGAAATGAAAATTACTAGATATATGAACATGTGAATCTCAAATGAAAATGAGGCATTCATTTTTGTATTCCATTAGATAATAGTTATATAATTTTTTATTTTATTTTATTTGTGGGAATCGAAGACAAATATTATTGTACCAAAGGGTTTACAAAAACTTGCATACTCTATTCAACCAACTGAGTTAGATCCCTCGATAGATAATAGATATATAATTTGATGTTAGCTTACTAATTATTATCCATCCTAATTGAGTAATTGTAACAAAATAAAATTAGACAGGAATTTGCTGACAACACTCCATGGAACTCTTTGCTCTCACTGAAAAAAACAAAAAAATCACAGAAGACAACTTTTCTGATATATCTTTCCATTACTAAAATTTTATGAGAAGGAAATTTATGTGTATCCAGAAACTTTAAGTAAATATTTCATATTATATTATAATTATAGTGCTCACCTCACTTGAGCGGTGCTCAGGCTTTGTCACATGTGCAACAACTTCCACATTCACCAGGGGTTCAGCTATGTTGTCAAGTTCCGTGTACAGAACACAAGACTTGAGACGAAGGAAATTTCCAACGTCCACCTGCATCATCAAGTTGTTTTCAGTTGAATGTCCTGTTTAAATGTCAATAAAATTGTTCTTTTCTGTTGATATATAAACTTTATCAAAAGGTGCTAAATAATCCAAATTGATGATAATATGAAAATAAACAAAGTAGGTCATCAGAAAAAGAAAATCACATAAATGAGGTCATGATGATTCTGTTCCCCTAGACAATTTCATTGATGAAAGAAAACTTCCAGAAGGTACAACTGATTTTAACATCAATACCATTCAGGAAATGAGGAAATGCAGTTCATTAAATATTTAGAACAAATAGTGTCTGTGATGAGTACTTACAGGTTTAAAAAAATCAACATGATCAACTTCTAGGAAATGAGGTGCTGCACCAGCAAAGGCATAAGCAGTTGAAAAGGCAAGTTCAAACGCTCTTCTCATCAAGAATCCCCCAAAGATACGACCATGGATGTTTCTTTGCTGTGGCTGACAGATAAAAGAGTTCTGTAGGCAAGTATCCTTCATCAGGACACTATCTCTGTTGGCCAATGCTGGCATGTCACAGAAGATACGCCCTTCGGCCAGTAGTGCTTTGAGCCTAGCAGGGTCTTCACTCTCTCCATGTTTCTGTTCTTGTTTCATTCTTTTCCTAAATTTGTTCCTCTCTTCTGCTTCTTCCCAGAGCAATCTTTCTTGCTCACTTTCAGGTGAGATCTGGTTGATTGGGGCTGCTTTTCCAGTGGCGGAGTCGCGAGCCACAAATGTGAAGTTAGCTACAAGTGCAGGTGAGCTTGAGATATTGGGATTCCCTGTCACCAAGTTTCAGTGTCAGCCTGTCAGGTAAGGAATTAATCGCTGGTAAGTGGTAACAGATGCCATGCTGAACTGGTAGAGGATTAAAAGACAACACTACAAAGATGTGATTTGAGCTTATATAACTAGAACATCTTGAACAGGCTTTTAGTCAACATTTCTATATGTTGTCTGACTCTTTTCATTTTATTTACAGCAGCATGTAAGTTTGTAAGAACAGTAAGCTACAAAACAATGTACACAAAAGGCAGGATACTAGGGTGGATTTAACAGTCTATGTAATAAACCATACAGGTTTTGCACCACCAATTTGGGAAAAAAATTATAACCAAAATTTTTTGACAGTAATTATTCAATTATACTAACGATTAAGTCCATGATTTCTGACATATTAAAGTGACAAGCAATGTCAATGCTTGTTTGGAGATTAAATGAAGCTGTTGAGGTTCTTACTTTTGCATTCTTACAAGACCACACTCTGATAACATGCTTCACTAAAGGAAAGTAAACATGGATTAGCCGAAAGAAAATTGAACAAAGTTCATGACACAATTTTGCTCAAATTTCTAATGGTTGTTAGTAGCCAACTTTTGTTAGTTATAACTGAATAATGGCCGTAACTAATTGTTGAGTGAGAGTTTGTCAGTTAGCACCTAGATGGGTTAGCCAGCTGCATCCACATAGCCCTCATTATCTTTGCTCTATAAATAGATGTTGTATTCTGTTGTCAGATCATCTAATAGTAATTCAATCATAGCCGAAGTTCACACTAACTGATAGACACACCACTATTTCCATCTCTATGATGTGTTCCCTAATCAAGTTTCTCTGATTCCAATTATGTACATACTATATAGTAACATGCCATCTGTCTGGTTCTAACCACTTACTGTCTATTATAATCAAAAGATAAACCATAATCTCATAAAATAACGGCCAAAGAAAAAAGAATCAACTTGTATTCATCCGGCAGCACCTTGAGCGGACTGAGTCAATTCCAGTTGAATCTCCATGGATGACCGGCCAACCCAGGAAACAGCACCCACAATGGTCAAATCAGCTTCAATATGGATTGGCTTCTTAAGAACCATCTTGTCAACAGAAGCAGTTACCAATAGAAGGGGTCTTGCCGTGCCATCTTCATTAGAACAATGCTGCTCAAAAGAGAGGGAATAAACTTCAATATCCAAAACTCATGAATACAATAAATCTTCCCAAGTACTATAAGCCACACACCACAGACACTTCTTAACAGAAAAAACCTAACGGTTGATGTTTCAAACACATTCGTAATTTAATATGCATGTGTGGGTAATATTGATCCTTGATTTTCTTATCAAAGATCAACATTACTTACTTTACCCTCCTAGTAAAGATATATATATATTTTTTTGCTTCTCCATAGTTATTTTTCATTATTATTAAACGTGATTGGGAGGAAAGATCCCACTAAAAGGTCAGTCAGGTTCTTTGATACGGTAGAAAATTAGTTATCAATAAACTGATAAATTTACACCAATGTCATGGGCACAAAAAAAAATGTTTAGTAAATTACAATGACACTCATGAGGTTTCATTAAATTGCACAAATCCTCCTCTTTTTTCTACCTTAAACTAACTCTCTTTAATTGTTTGAAAAACATTTTCCTCCGGAGGGAAGTTGTTGTAAATGTTAAAAAACATGCAGAATTTATGCAATTTCACGAAACTTCAGGAGGATGTGTCAGGATAATTTATTCTAAAAACATTTAAGACAAAGCTATTTTGCTCTACCCTGTTTGTTCTAAACGTGAACTTTGAATCAGACCATTAAAAAAAAATGAACTTTGAATCAGTTTCATTAATATAATGAAAACCCAAGACATTTAAACCCGTAACTAACAAAACCCACAATTCAATTTGGAAAAAAAAAAGAAATGGACCTTGAACGCAACGGTACCAGCAAGAGCGTCGAAATCCTCGACGAGCTTGCCCATCCTGATGTGATTCCATGGATTCCTATACTGCTCGCGAAGCATGTGATCTTCTGAGAAGTTATAGAAAATGCAAGTCCTGCTCCGGGAGGGTGTTTTGAGAACGGAGGGGCCATTGGAGAGAACGGGGTTTTCGAAAACGGAAGATCTGGCTTCCCAGAGAGCGTATATGGCAGGGGAATGGAACATCCCTGGCCATAGACTAATGGGTTTGCGGTTAGAAGAACCAGCATCGATGGAAACAGAGGTTGTCGTTTTAGTTGTTGTCGGGTATGTTGTGGAAGAATCAGTTGAGAAGTGATTCGATGGGATTGTTGGATAGGGGGAATTGGTGGTGGGTGTGATTCTGAATCTGAAAAGATGGTGGAACAGTGAAAGGCATGGTTTTGGGTTTCTGAAGGGGTGCATAGTGTTGCTTGTACATGGAATGGAATCGAGGTGAAAACTGAATCTGAATGGTGGGGATTCCACCAAAGTTGGAGCAAAGAATGAAATGTTCAACTGCTACAATTAATTTTGCATGATTTTACTAAAAGGACTGAACTATAAAATCAGACTCAGTTGCCATCTTTCTTGAACTCATTTTGATGGAAAAAAACTGTCTAAATACTCATTTTGGTCCTGTGAGCCTGCCCACATATTTAGTTCCCCCAAATATAAAAAAAATTAAAATTTCATCTTTTGAATATGAAGAGAAAAGTGTGATGATTGATTTTATATTTCATCCATTATTCTTAACGTGCAGGCACACTTATGTAATATTTTTTGTGATGACATGATAATTAATTTATCATTCATGTGATTGTTATATATCTATCAGTTCTATTCTTAATTTAGTCTTTAAATCTATCAATTTATTATTTTACTCCTTAAATTTTTGAACTTAATTATGTAATATATTTTGGTGTCTACAAATCATTTTAAATTATTAATGAAGTTTCATGTTGGATCTAAATTATTAACATAGTCATAATTATATTTCATTACTTTCATTTATGTTTTTCAACTTCCTCTTTCAGACATTATAATTCATCTTGACTTTCATATCTATCATTTATATATAAAGTTCGCCATTTATTCAATCAAAACATTAATTCTAATAAAAAAAATAACATACAAACATCTTAAAAATTATTTAATTTTTATTTATAAACATTGTATAACTTGTTTAAGAAATTATATTTTATTCAAATAAATTTTTTGAAATAGCTTTTTCAGCACTCAGGTAACCATTAGATTTCATATAAGTTTTTGAATACATGGTTATATAACTAATTATTGAATAATCTTGAATGCATGATAAAATTTAATTTTATTCTAATTGAATCAATTTTTAATACAGAATCTAAAATTTGATCTAATCTAATTAAAAAGAATTTGAATGCATGGTTAATATTTTGTTTAAACATAGCAGCTCACCCGTTTTACCTAACAATTGGAGGATTACTTGTTGGACCCAACAATTTTTTGTTGATTAAGCCCATTAGGTCCAAAGGACAGTGAGAGGTCATATCATAAGTCTAATGGTTGTGTTGTTGTTATACAGCAAATTTTAGGGGTTCTTTTTCCTGCACTTCAATTTTTTTATTTTTTTTGCCAACATCTCCTTTTATTACGGAAAAATAATATTTCAGAATGTATTTTTATACCCTAAATTACCCTTTTTCATAATGAAAAAAGTGTTGGTAAAAAACTTTTGGGATGTAGGAAGTTTTAGCCCAAAATTTAGTCCCTGGTGACGGCTAGTGGGACACAACATTTATAAAGGTATCTTTAAATAAAACATAATACTAATTAATAAGTTGATGCAACTAAAGATGAGTTGGATGAAAAAGAAATAAAATTAAAGGAAAAATAATATTTCTTCCGTCCCATAACTGACGTTTAAGTTTTTTTTCACAGTTCAAAAAATAAATATTCCAAAAGTTTAACATTAACTAGGAAATAATTTTATTAAAATATCCTTATTTTTTCTCTTAATTTCAATAAATGATGTATTATTAAGTATTTTAAGAGAACACTATTTATTACAAAGCAAAATTAAAATAGATGTTTTGATATATCATTAAAAAGTTAGAATATTAATCAATTTTAAAATTTTTTACAAAGGCTAAAAATGTATTCATTCTAGAAGGAAGGAAATACTCTCTTTATCCTAAAATAAGTGTGGCATGTGACTTTTCAATGTATCATTAATTATTCTTTTTCACCAATACTCCTAATAAATATTACTTTTATTTTTTAATCTAATATTAATACTTTCCTTAGATTCATATATAAGAAAAAAAGTTATTTTAAATCTTGGACTTAAACATAATCAATCTAATTAATTTTACTCATATTTAATGATAATATTCTTAAAATATCTTTCATTTAATTATAACAACTTTATTGATAAGGATTTATAATTTTTCTTTTATCTATATAAAATAATTTAAAATGAAACTTATTTTGAGACCGTGAAAGTATTACATATAATAATTGATGTAATGAGAAAGAAAAATGTTGGGGATATTAAGGAAAAAAAAAACAGAATTAAAAGGAAAGGTATGAGAAAAAAAAAGTGCATGATGTTATAAAAAAAAAAGTGCATGATAATGATATCCATGGCCGGAATGAGACCACACAACTTTATGAAAACATATGATATGGGTTTTTTCTTTTGGTGGATATATGATATGGTTAGTACCATGGAAGAAATGTTCCATTATTGGTGTAAATGGGATATTATTAAAATTTATTAGTACATCCAAAGTGAAAGTCAAGAGGTGAAGAATAGGGAATAGAATCATTACCTCGGAAGCTGAAATCTTTCTTTTCCTCGCTAGACCCTGTCCAGTTATCCATTAGGAGAAATAGGTAGATCAGAAAAGAAAAATAAAATAAAAAAGGTGAGAAATAAAAGGTATTTGGTATAAGAGAAATATGTAAAAAATAATAATAAAATATTTAAATTAAAGTGATTTGACATATAAATAAAGAAAAAAAATATTTTTTATTGTTATGTGCATTGTAGCTGGGCAAGCTGCTACAAAAATGGTTCTTTTTCTCTCGGATTCTCTAGGCAGCATCATCGCTTACAAACACTGTTAATAAAGTTCCAATATCATTAATCAATTTTCTTAATATCAAATTCTAATAAAAACACTTTAATAAAAATATAATTATAAGAATTAAATGATATTAATAAAAAATTTAATTAACACAAAGCTAACTCCATATGTCCACAGCCAATAATGCCACCTCCAATCCATGATTGTTGGACTTGAAAACAATTATTGCTCCACAATTAATCGCTCTTGTTCCTCTTACAGTCACATACCTCACCATATAGTATTGTTTTGAACAAGAAATTAAACCAGCCATTGACGATAACGAACTAGTACTGGTATATATAATTATGATGATATAATATTTGTTAGCTGCGAGATATCCTGGCTCCATGTGCATATGGAACCACGAAGAGGCATATATTCTTATGTTCTGACATAGAATGTGGCTTATTCATGCATGCAGTGTCAGGTCGGCCCAAAGGATAAATTAAGCAATTAATGGCATAAGTTTTAAACCTGTCAATAAAAATAAAATTGCAATTAATTTTTATAAAAATAAAAAAGGTTACAGATGTTAACAAGGTTAAATTACTTATTTGATCCCAATAATTTCATGATGCATATATTTTTAGTCCATATAATTTGAAAGTGATTTTTTTAGTCTTTATAATTTATATTTTAATTCTCTTTTAGTCTTTATACTTTAAAAATAGTTTTTATAGTTTGTATATTAATTCTCTTTTAATCCCTGTAGTTTGAAAATGATTTTGTAGTCTTTATGATTCGTATTTTAGTTATCTTTTAGTCCTTACTACAAAAAATATATAAAAATAATTAGTTATAAATTATCAACTATTTTTTATTATAAATTATCTTGCGATAAATTAGTTACAAATTACTTGTTAATATTTTTGTAGTTAATTGTAATTGATAATATTATTCATATTTTGATGATAAGGACTAAAAGAAAATTAAAATATAAAATATAGGGACTAAAAAGATCACTAGGGACTAAGAGAATAAAAATGTAAATTATAAAGACTAAAAAAATTAAAATGTAAATTATATGAACTAAAAAAATACTTTCAAACTATAAAAACTAAAAAAAATTAAAATGTAAATTATATGAACTAAAAAAATACTTTCAAATTATATAAACTAAAAAAATATGAATCATAAAATCATAGAAACCAAAATTAAATAACTAATTAAACCTTTTAAAAAAAAAGTGGCATTTAATGATATAAAGGCCTGACTCATAATTTTTTCATTTAAAGAATTTTTCTCCTTAAAATTTATATTAGATCTCACTCACTAACTCACTTCTTGGACGGATTCCATGTAGCGTAGACATACAAGATGGTAAGGGTTTTGCCCTGAAATCCAATGACATGCAAATAAGAAGTACTGATTCAATTCAGAGATGCAGAATCAGGAGGAGGTGAGAAGGGGATTAAGTCAAATGTCATTCCAAAACAGGGTTTTGCCAAGTGTTGCAATAGAAAGCTATACATATGTCATGAGTTGTAAATAAAACTCAAAATGTAATATAAAATAGTTCTATCAATCAGACATAGCTAAGCCTCTCATAAATGCTATATGATTATATATTTTTGCATTTATCTTACATTTTTCATTATTTAGAACTTTGTTTTAATTAATTTTATGCTAATATAACTATTAATTAGGTGAAAGTTTAATGTCTTTAACTTTTAAGAATTTTTATTAGCTTTTGATGTTTTATTTTAGGAAAAGAAGAAGAATTAAAGATTTTGGAAAAATAGTTTTGGAAGTTCAAATCACACATCTTTGGAAGCACATTTTGAAAGCATAAAGTCATCATTTTCCTCTTTGGTAGATGAGGTCGGCTTGAAAGATTTGAGACCGGGCCTAAGAGTGTTAGAAAAACACATTTGTTTGTTGTCCACCTAAGCATGAGCATGAGAAAGCTAAAGTTGGACATAAGATTAAGTTTATCAAACTCGAGAGTTTATACACATTTGTGAGAGTTCTATAGACTCGACTTGTGGACTTAACTCGTAAACTCGTAAGAGTCTACTTCATATAAAAATAATAACAAAATATCTATAAATAACATACTAATTAAACATTTCAACAATATAATAAAGCAAAACAGTAAATCATAATGTCCAAAGTATTTAAATAATCAAGTATAGTAATAATGCATCACTATTAGATAATAACTTACAGACGTTATTAGAAAACAAGAGTTTGATATTATTAAAGGTGAAAATTTTGTATTTGAGAATAACACACTCAATGAATGTATGTTGGATGTTAAACAGACAAAAAATAATAAAAAATGACTTACATTTTGGTCTAATTTTTTTAACTTGCTAATTCGTTGACTCGGTGGTAAACTTGAGAATCTACCGAGTTTACTTAAAATTTATAGAGTTTTCCCAGAGTCTACTAAAAAAAGTTTACTCAAGAGTTAACTCGCAGAAGACAAGTGGACTCGTAAACTCGTAAGAGTTAGCGAGTTAACTCGAGAGTTTGATAACCATGCATAAGAGTGTTGATGTGGCTTAAGTGAGGTTGAAACAAAGGATAAATGATCAAATTAAAGGAGATTTCAATAGCTTTGGTTTGGGGAGCTATTTAGGGTAATATGAGGGGCTGAAAAATTCTTATTTGTTCTTTATGACTTTCCTATCAACTCTCGTCATTTTGTGCATATTTTTTTTTTTCATTTTTTGCATCTTCTTCTTCTCTTCTTGTAGTTATCTAGTTAGATTTACTCTTTGTGGGGATTGATGTAATTGAGTTCATCCTTATGTTTATATTCAAGTTATGAATCTATGTTTATTGTTCATTATTAAGTATTCTCTTTTATGTTAATGCTTACTTTGGCTTGATTACTCATTGTTTGATTTTGTGGTTTGAATGATCATTGAAAAATGCCTTTGAACTTAGAAATGGGGAAGAACATCTAATGAGTTTTGTGTCTAGGAATAAAGTAAGACTAGTTAGTAATCTTTTAACTCTTGTTCTTAAAGCAAGTTACTTGGCTAAATTAATTCAACGGATTTGATAGTTTAGTTGAAAAATTTAGACTCTTTCCATCAAGGGATTGATGTTTAGGTATTTTTGTGAGTTGAAGATAATAATTGGACTTTGAACTAGAAGAGTGACCTTTATTTGCATGAGGAGGTGCTTTAGTGAAATCAATCTCTATTATTTTATCCATTGTTATTTTGTCTATTTTTACTATATTTCAAGTGTTTATAAAAATTATCTAAAAGAGTTTCTTGCTCTTTTGCTCTTTATGTTTCTTCATGTCTTAGCTTTTTATATTATTGCATTTCAATTAAATCATTGTTCCAATAGTTATAGTTAGTGAAAGTTATTATTTTATGAGTATTACATAAATTCCTATGAATATATTTGGACTTTTATTTTATATTATTTGTGTAATTTGATATGCTTGTGAAGAAGGTATTAGCCTCCTCAAAAAAGAGTTATATTTCAAGTTTTCAACCATTATATTATTATTATTATTATTATTATTATATACTTCAACCATCACTTTATTGATGAGATGATTGAGAACTCTTCCTATATACTCCTCAAATACTAAGACGGTTTTGCATATTAAAATTTTGATGTTATTTTTTTAATCTTGTAATTTCATTGAGGGTCCCTATTAAGCTAATAAAGAAGGAAATCTAGAGAGTTAGTAACTCTTAACATTTATTGCTATCAGCCCGACGAATGCGTTCAATGAGGTGAAGTTGATACATATATAAGCAGTTACAATATACAACTACACATGAAAATCCAAAATTGATTTAAGCGGCAAATTGTTTTGGTATTGAATATTTCTGGTCTTTTAATTAAATTTAATTCAACTGCTTTGTTAGTTACACTACAACCCAATAAAAATGTTAAATAGAGGGGATTTTGGTGGAATGTCCAAATCAATCCGTGCTGTAACCAGGGTTAAATAAATTTATGTGGAAAAATGTTGCAAGTCCCAACCGACATCGATCACAAGGTACTTATTTATAGAAGTTGTTTTCACATACTTAATTAAATTTTATTACTTTAGACAACTTACTTGTCAAGCATAATTCAACAATAGATATATTACTTTATAGGTCGCGCAAAAATAACAAAAAAAAAAGTCAAAACGCCCCAAAACTAATTTATATCAACATCTCCAAATTAATTATCAACCTCTCCATTCAGAAGACGACACTTTGCCATCTTAAAAACAAAAAACAAAAGGGGTCCTTTACTTTTCGGATGCGTAAAGAGTACAAACTTGAAACGATGGACTACTCAAACTTAAGGCTGCACTTCAACAAAATACAATTAATTTTTAGCTATTTAATAATTTGAAAAATATGATGTTTTCCAAACTGCACATGGCAAATGTAACATATTTGATTAAGTTGCATTATCTTGTAAGCTTCATAAGCATCCTAGCTTAAAGAGGAACTTAAAAATCCACAACTATATTAGCAAAATCATGATTATAAACTGCATTCGCCTTATAGAATAAAGGAAGTGAACATTACCATGCATTAAGGCAAATTTACGAAGGAAGGACATCTTGGAATGGTCATATAATCAAATTGAAACATTACATTACGAACAGAAGTTAATGTCATCCAACACAAGATTAGGTATTTGTCGGAGGCACTTCTTGATATCCTAGTTGTTTAATCTCCCTCCCTCCCTTTTTAATAAAAATATTACAGGAATCTCCATGGAAATGTTAAGCATGATCATATGGGTTGTTTCGTCTTCACCTCCTCCTGCTTCTTCTTCCTTTTTTTTTTTAATTTGTTAAAAAAGTACAATAACTAAAAAACATTGTAGCTAGGAAGCATATAACAAATGCATGTACTAGTGCTAGAACAACCCTGATGCAATGTATTTGAGAAGAAAAATATTACTTTTAGGTAGTACTTTTAATTCTCATATAATTCACGTGCTTTAATAATTTTATTATAAATTTATTTATATATAATTCACGACTTTAACATCAGTCTTAAACCAATCAATATTATTTTTTACAATAATAATAATAATAATAATAATAATAATAATAATAATAATAATAATAATAATAATAATAATCTTCAAATTACACAATTTAATATATTAAATTATATATTAATTCTATTCCCTATTTTAAGGAGATAACCCTATCATAAACTTATAAGCTAAAAAAAAGTGTTTCTTAAATATATTAATGCACCCAAAAAAGAAACAACATTTTATTCTACTTAAAAACATATAATATTCTGAATTGATTAAACTAAGGCATTAAAAAGACTTATACATTTCAGGGCAATGAAAATACCAGTGTGATTAGGTTGAGCTGCAAAATGGTGGGTTGAACTGTCACCCAAGCAACACAAAATTCTGGTGTGGCTGATGGTTCACATCAAACACAAAATTTCAGTTTATAGAAACAAGGTCTAGATTACTGATTCTGATCATGGACAATTTGATTCTTGCCAGTTAAAACTTGATTTCATATAGTTCTAAAAAGTTTTCATTTTGTACAAATCAATCCTTTGATAGATGAAATTGTTTATAAGTTGATGTGCATGTTTGGATTCATATTGAATCGTCCAAAATCACAATGAAATACTAGTTAATTTTATTTTAGGTAAATATTGAGATGTTTGATCCAACATTAAAGAATTTGGTTCTAGATATAAAATTGACTTTGAATTGAAATAACTTTAAGTGACTTTAATATTAGATAAAAAATAATAATTTTACTATACTAACTTGCTTTTAAAATAAAAACATTCAAATATATATAATTTAACTTTAAAATTAATTTTAACCAAAATCAATCTTGTCTAATGTGTTTAACTTCTAACCAAGTTGACAAATTGGAGAAGTAATTTTGAAAAAAATGAGCACTTTCAAGAACCAAAGCAATAAAAGTTACCACACTTTCATATATTGAATTACCTATGACACTGTGTGCATGTTAGGAGCTTTTAAGTATAGCTGTCGGGCCTAAGTCACCAATCTTGACCCACCCCTGATGGCCATTGACAAAGATGTTGCCACATTTAAGATCTTTATGTATCAAGGGAGGATATGGCTATGTAAATACTCTAAACCACTTAGAATCTGGCGAGTCCAATTCTTAACTGGTCTGATATCAACTCTCTTGTACTTCTGCCTACACCTATAAACATAAATACATAAAATGGTAACACAAATATAATATAATTTATGAAATATAGATGGTTAATTTAAGCTACATGATTAGTAAACAAGGTTCAGGGACTGATTGATTACTCTCTAAGGGTGTCGGAGGTGAACAATTCAGTGACGAAGTTAAAGGTTATGTTGTTGACATCGATCAAAGAACCATAGAAGATCATCATAGAGTCATGGTTGAGGTGCTTAAGGAGATGAACCTTTGAATAAAGGCGCTGGAGTTGCTCTGGTGAGTGAAAGACATCACCAAGCTTAACTTGATTCCAAGCCACTTTAATCCCTACTAACTCATCAAATGCCCTATACATAGTCTTCATTTCTCCTTATATCATCTATATGCATATAAATGAGAACAAATAAAAGCATTTTGAAGAGTTATTCTTAAAAAAAAACATTATTTATAAGGTTTTTTTCCTCAATAAGAACGTTTTTAGAGTTTTTTCTTAACCTTTAGTTTCTCAATCTATTATTTTCATTTTCATTTTTAAATTTAATTTCAATATTTTTAAAAGAATTTATCAATGATGAAAAGTAACCTTATATCATATATAAATATAAAATATAATTTATATGTCAAAAACATTTATTTTTTACAAATTTTAATTATAATTTATATATTCAAAAGTATTTATTTATTATAAATTTTAGTTGTATAAAGTAAATATTTATCTTCTGCATTGCACATGTTGGTTAATATACTTGTTTTCATAACATGAGAAAAGAGAATGAAATTCTTTTACCATGATATTAGTTAACATACTAGTTTTAAATTATTTAATTGAACATTTCAAAATTATCTTAATATTTAAGGATTTTAAAGATTCAAATAAAAATAAAGAAAATATTTATTTATCATGTTTTCTTTCTTTTTTTTAGTTTTGTATTTATTTTCTTTTCTTCTTGTAAGTCATAACATCCAAATATATACATGGCCACCCGTAACAAACTTAACTTTTAAAATATTAAACACAAGAAATAGAAAAATATAAATTTTAAGAAAGAGTACTTAGGAGAGTTAATTAGTTTTAATAGAAGTGACTAGTCTTCTAACAGCTATTTGAATTTTATTAAAAGAGATGTCTATATTTAGCATAAAAAATACTAGCTCAAACACGATTGTTTCTTTTAAAAAATACATGTGAAAATAAGCTTTGAGAAAATACTAAAAGAAAATACACTAATAATAAACTTCTATGGTCGTAAATAAGAACTTTTTTACAATAATAAAAAACTATTTGTATGAAAGTAGAATAGTATGAAAATTATTTTACGGTGAATGGATTATTTTGGTCATGTTGGATTCAGTAAACAACATCTTGAATGACATTGGTATCACCACACAGGATGGTGCCTATGGTTCTCTTCTGGAAAGCACAATGACAAACAAAATTTCAAAAACATCAGAAGACTCCAGGATGGTGCCTCCTGATACTACGTACATCAAGGATGGAACATCATGTTCAAAATCCACATGTACATTGCAACTTAATACTACACCCATAATGATGCTTCTTGCAAAAGGATAAAAGATAAAAGCAAGACCTCACTGAAGATGTCATTTCCTGACTTCAATGTGCCAAAAAAAATGACCCTTGTACGGTAAATAATTTTCATACAATTATACTTCTGTAAATAGTTTGTTATTATTATTATTATAAAAAATAGGTCGGAAATAAACAACAAGCTTCTTCATGACATGTCTGCGTTGGCACTAAGATACCAACGAGATTCTCGGAATCACGTCTGAGATTCTGACGAGTTACTTTCAACATTAAAAAAAAATACTCAAATTAATAATTGCATCCTGATCGATAACAGATAATACCTCACCAGAAGGCTGGTAGGAGGAGGGTAGGAATAGGGTAGACATGTACTCACTACTCACTCTGATTGAGTTTAATTGAAAAATAACATTTTTTTTGTCAATTTCATGAGAGCAAGTTGAAAATATATTAGAGTTCCTGTCGATCAACCTCGAGTTTACCAAAATAAAAAGTAATTGGGGGTAAGACTTATTTTTTTGCTGATGGGTAAGACTTATTTATGATAAACATTTAGAAGAAAAAGATAAATTAAACCTTAACAAATAAACTCATTTTAAGTAAATAAGTTAGTCTTAAACCTTAATTTTAAAAAACAAATCAGGCTTGATCCCTTCCTAACTCAAGCATTCCTTTACTTTTGTACCAATTTAGTTCTATGAAGTATATCGTAAAAATTTACTGTGAAGAAAGAAATGAAAGTTATATATGTAATGAAATTTATTAAAAAAATTACAATACATATATCTTTATTGAAATTGTGTTATTATACTAAAAGTATGAGCAAAATTGCTATCATCTATCCCTTAAGAAATGCATTTATTACAAAAAAAAAAAAAAAAAACTACTCGTATAATTTCACTTCCTCCATTTTTTTAAATGAAGAACCGCCGAAGGACCTCTGTTTTTCATTGGTTTTTGTTTTAGTTACTTAAAATAATAAATAAATATGATAGCACAATTTTTTAAAAAAATTAATGCATAATTTTACGGCAAGAAAAATAATAGAGTAAAAGGTTTACTTTTTAATTCGTATAAGACATTTTTTACTTAGTTTATTTATTTCTACTTTTTCTTTTAGTCATCTAAATAAGTTGATGAATTTTTTTTCATTTCTTTTCTCATACAAACAATATATATTTTATACTCTATTTTTCTTTCATTTCTTCCCTATTTTCCTTACAATCCAAATTAAAGGTTGATTCCCTAAGCTGTTGTGGTCTTTGTGGAGGGAAGCAGGGGCGTGGCGTGTTTCAAGCTGGTCATTGATTACTGCAATTAGAAGATGTTTATATCTCACTGCCGCGTTATCTTCACTCGTTTCTACCGAGAAGCGAATCAATGTGCTGATGCACTAACTACTAATGCTTGTCTACAGTGGAAGATGTTGTGTTTTATGATCAGCCTCCTCAGTTTTTAAAATCATTGTTTTGTTGTTAGGTCTTACAGTATTTTTAATGGGAAATTTTAACTTGAGATCTTAAATTATTTTTTAATAAATTTTATTAAAGATATCTTAAGATCTGTCTCATTTTTTCTCCCGTGTTAAATCTTATTCAGAGATTTTAGATAATATGGACTCATTTTTATATATTTTATTTAATTAATTAAATTAAATATAAATAATTAAGTAATTAATTTTAATGAAACATTGAAGAAAAAAATTAATAAATATTAAGAAATAGGAAAATGAGTAAATTTAATTTTATTTATGACTAAATGTTAAATAAATGAAAAATATATAAAATAGATAGTAAAAAATTGAAAAACATTAATGTCAAAGAAAAATTAAATTTTATTATTGTTGTGAATGTAACATTCCCAAATATACTTCACCAAATCGGCTTGAAGTTGTTAATGAATTCCTCGTGTATGCATAATGCATCTTCTTTGCAAGTATGTAGCAAAGTCACGAGAAGTAGTATGATATATTTCAATATTTGAAATTTCATTTTCTACGTGATCATAATCAACATCGACATTATTATTGAACGTATCTCGTTCATCTTCGACAATCATGTTATGTAATATAATGCATGTTAACATTATATCCTTCATTGTATCTATGTTCCAGGCACGTGATAGACCACATATAATTGCGAATCGAGATTTGAACACACCAAATGCTCGTTCAACATCCTTTCTTGTTGCTTCTTGACATTTTGTAAATAATTTTCTTTTAGGACCTTGTAACATTGGTATGATCTTCACAAATGTAGGCCAATCTGGATAAATACCATATGCAAGATAGTATCCCATGTTATATGGAGTTTCATTAATTGTAAATTGTACTGGAGGAGCTCGACCTTGCAAAACGTCATCAAACACAGGCGATTGGTTTAACACATTAATGTCATTGTTTGAACTCGCAACTCCAAAAAATGCATGTCAAATCCACAAGTCTTGTGAATCGACAACTTCAAGTATTATTGTGAGTTTGCGATGATCACCTCTACGATATTGTCCCTGCCATGCAATTGAATAGTTTTTTCACTCTTAATGCATGCAATCAATAGAACCTAACATACCCAGAAACCCTCGTGCATCTTCAATACGTAGTAGGCAATTGATGTCATTGTTGTTGGGTCTTCTCAAGTACTTTTGTCCAAATATCTCATTGACACCCCTTGCAAATTTTTGTAAGCATTGAGTTGTAGTGCATTCACCAATTCTAATGTACTCATCCACACAATCAGCAGGTGATCCGTATGCAACTATACAAATAGTTACAATGCACTTCTGTAATGATGAGAGATCCATTCTACCAACAACATCAAATCTCATTTGGAAATACTTATCGTGATTACTGAGAACGTTAACAATTCAAATGAACAATTATTGCTAGATTCGGAACCAATGTCAAAATTGAGTCTCAGTGTATATTGAATTTTTTGAGAAGTAGTCATTCATCAATCGTAGATGTCCATCTTCATGATTGGGATTAATGACTCTTCTAGGCCTTCTTTGTTGACTGTTGTTGCCTCCTTGTTGTTGCATCACACGTAAGTAGCTCATGATTTGTTCATCACTATCGTCATCAAGTGTTTCGTAAATAATTTGTTTCCAAGCTTGGTCAAAGTCATTATCTTGACCCATTGTATGAACGATTGATTGCACAAACAAGTGAAAGAAAAGTATTGTTTGAAGGAGACATACAACAATGAATGGTAATTGAACAATTAAATACCAAATTGTACAACGGCTAGTTTCATAACTGCCAGTTTCATAAATTAAAATAAATTGAAAAAATTATAATATGATTAAAATAAAAAAATCAAACATGATTCTTAAAAATACAAATTAAAAGGTGGTTACAACAAATTAAAACTACCTAACAAATTATAACTAGATTCCTAACTTAATATGAATTATTTTACAAAAGGCTTCATGGTCTTTGAATTAAGTCTCAAACATTGTAGAAATGTCTTTCATTAGAATGTTATAACTTTTTTTTCCAATTTTGTCTCCCTTAAGGTTGCTAGTTTGACCTTGATAACATTTCTTTCCCTCATTGCTTTCTCCACACCAGTTAGATCAACAAGATTGGTAGATGTTCCTACTTCTTTCCTTTTGCTCTTCCTTTTGGCTGCCTTTTGCCCCATTGGACAGACAATTGGAAACGATGTGTCAGCTTCAACATCTTCGACCGGTATTTCTAGATTAGATGATAAAAAATATGTCCCAGATGCTAAAATCTTCGTCCTTTTAGAGCAATTTTCAGTAAACTGCTCTAATCATTTTTTTGATCTTTCAAGAGTTGCTAAGCATGTTCCAAACCAAAATCGATTCCTTCGTCTTCCTTCCAAATGGCATATGCATTAAGATGACATCGTTATCCGTGCAACCACTCATCTTCAATGATACCGCTTGCTTGTAATGATCCTTGAATTTTTGCATGTTCAGATTAATTTTTTGTCGTCGTGGTTTCAATTAATCAATTGCTCTTTCGCGGAGTTCACCTCAAAATTTGTTGTAATTTTCTATGACTCTCAACCGAAATGCTTCTTTTCCTTGACCAACACCAACAATCGGATCAGTTGAGATATTGAGCCATGAACTAATGAGGTGTGTATCTTCTTCAACTGCAAATGAGACTCGAGGCTTCCTTTTTTTCGAAAACCCTCCTATTTCCTCAACGACGATCTCATCTAGCCCGATTTGGGTAGAAAATTGTAGAAATTACGAACCAACGTCATCATTTGAAACCATCGTAGGATTGTTTGTTGGGATCAAAGGAAATGTCTACGAACTTTGAGAATTAATGATAAAAGGGGTTTGAGTGTTTGACATAAAATAATTTGTTGGTGGTGGTGGTAAAAATAGAGGGGGGGGGGGGGAGGAGGACGATTTTTGTGAATTTTGGGCCGAAGGCGGCATGTTGTAATTTTATAAAAAAATTTATTATTTTGCCAATCAAATTGATTTGGATCCATTTTGGAAAAAAATTATCTGACCTTGAATTTGGAAAAAAAATAAAATGAGATTGAATATGAAAAAAAATTGAGCTTGAATTTGGGAAAAAACTTAATTGAGATGGAATATGAAAAAAAAATTAACTAAGATTGAATTTGGAAAAAAAATTAACCTTGAATCTGGAAAAAAAAATTGAGATTGAATTTGGAAAACAAAATTAACTGAGCTTGAATTTGGATACTAGAGGTTCACAAATGAAAAATGAGAATGCCAATTGGGTATACAAATTGTTACTGTTTGAACTAATTTATACTGTGCAAACCAATTTCCGACCATTCAGATTTTTTTCCGGTCGTTGTACTGTGTAAAGTGTTTTTTCGACCGTTGCACTATGTCATTCGTATTTTCTTCTCCAAATTTTTGAAAGTTATTGTGTACTTAGTAACAGTCATTGTGTACTATTTTCAATCCCAAGGCTTTCCCCCAACGTCCACTCTCCTCTCTTCTTCTTTTCTTCTTACTTTTTCCTCCTCCCTCTCTCTTGTCTCTTTATCTCCCTTGCTTCATCTCCTTCCCCTACTTAGATTTTCCCCACTTTTCCTCCTCCTGCCTCTCAGCCTCTTCATCTCCCACACTCTCTTTTTCTTCTTCTCACTTTCCCCCCTCTTGCAACCTTCCTTCTCCCTCTCCCCTTCCCTCTCCCCCCTCGTGCGACCTTCTTCTTCCTTCTCGCACCGTCGCTCCGCGACCTTCCCCCTCCCCTTTTCGTGACGCCCAACATCCAATCAACAAAGGTATTTTTTTCCTTCGTCTTCCGTTCTTCCATTTTTCATTTTTTTCCTTCTTCCATAATTTTTTTTGTCGTTCCCACAGGTTGATTGTTGCTTCTGTGGTTCTATTTGCAATTTTTTATTTTTTTAACATTGTGCAGAGATCTTCATGGTTCTTCTAAAAGAACTCATTGTCCACCTTGGAGATCTCTACACTATCTTTATTGCAAGATCTCTGCAAGATCAGATCTTGAGCATAAGATCCTTGCTGAAGATCTTGTATTAAAGATACTCTTAGGAGTCCCAATTCCTAGCGTTGTTATTATGTAATCTCTTTTTCTGGACTTTTGGCTCCGTTGAAATCACAAAAAATAAATAAATAAAGATTACTAGTGGTCGCTCTCTTATATCCTGTCTTAGAGTTCTCTTCCCATCACCTCTCTAACAAAAATCATAATTATATGTTATATCTAGTTCTTTATATATATATAAAAAGTTATGTTAAATGATATGTCACACACACATATAAAGTTTTATGTGAACAATTAATAATGTCTTTAATTTTTTATAATTAAATGAATTGTGCATAAATGTAAATCTTATTACTTCTATTCTTCTTTATCATATTTGTAATAACAATTTTTTAATACGCACAAGGTGTGACACGAATGATTTGTAGTTTAAATTCCTTAGGTATATGAAAGAGGTTTAATTCCACACTATGTGAAGAAAACAACATTTATGGGAAAAGAAGTTACTCTTAATTAGTATTCTACTGAGGAACTAGTCTCATGACTTTTTACTATGAAATATCTTGCTTTTAAATAAAAAAAAATTAATTAATAATTACAAATTTTCAATTTTTTCCACTAAAATAGACTGTTACATAAATATTTTAATTAATTATACTTTTTATCTTTCAATAATTCTAATGGTGTTATTTTAGTTTTTTGGATTCCAATTGCATAAACTTATCCTTTGGATTTTGTAATTGTGTGATGCTGGTTTCTCAATCAATCTTCAATTAAACTGGTTTTGCTAACATTACATTATTTAATGACATGATAATTTACGTGTTACATGATATATATACCAAACATGATTTGATTATACTTTTGGTCTTCTACGAGTTTCAAACATAAAAAAATAAAAATGTAATTAAGATATGTCAGCAAATGCATGTATTAGACCATATTTAATTATCACATTATTGGCATATCATAATCTAGTTTACATTAGTAAAATCTGTTAAAAAATTAATGCAACAGTGGCAGAAACACCAAAATTGTACTGTTACCATACTTATAAGACCTTAGCAGAATTAAAATATAATATACTAAAATCGATCCATTATTACCTTATAAACAAAAAGTGCAATTAAACGTGAATTTTTATAAGTGATGGACGAAGCTGCGGCGAAGCTACACGACTCAACCATCCAAATGTCCAACCAATCACAAATTCAATGTTACCTTATCCCGCTCCCGCCACCCAAAAAGAAAATATAATTATTTTCAATCAGCATTCCAATAACTTTATTTATTATTATTATTATTATTATAAATCACAGTTCGAGAAGGATAGTTTAAGCCTTGCACGGCTCTAAATCCAAACCAACAAGAAAAAGCAAACAAAAATATATATATTACACCCAATGAATTGGTTTCCACTACTGTGAATAATTCAGTAGTAACAGTACTATCAGCACAGGAGCATTAATGTACTATTGCTATTGCACATTGACTAAATAATGAGCTTAATATAAATATAAATATATATTATGGACATAGTCAACATTATACACCTTAGTTCTCCTCCAAACAGTACTATATATATATATATATATATATATATATATATCAGCTGAAGATCATTGCTCAGTGGTGATCTTCTTTGTTTGTGAATTCTATTCTAACAGCACTTTCAAATTTCAAGACAGCAAGCATATCATAAAACCTTGTCCCTTGTCATTACTTTCACGGAAATCCAAGTCAGAGTCAAGTCTCAGTGTCTCACTTCCCAAAATTCTTCACCCTTTTGGCCTTTTCCCATTCAGAAATATGATTCAGTTCAATACAACCAAGATGAAAAAGTGGATGTTTTCACACTGATCTTCTCCTTAAACCCCGTCAAGTTTTTTTTCTTCTTTTCCCTCGCCTAATGGAAGTTATGTCAAACACCATCAACAAGCAAAACAACAACGTAGCAGTTTCACAAGGCACCATCCACTTCCAAAAGCTTTCTTTCTGGTTCGCAACTCGAACTTGTCCACCGGGTTAATTTCCTTCTTATCTTTCTCTTGTAGCTCCACTCCACTAAAAAAGTTTGAAAGGTTTTAAGTCCACGACCGCAATTTCCACTACATAAGTCAAGGTTTTTGGAACCATTGTGATTGTAATTGTGGTTGCATCGACTGTATTTGTTCGCAATTTTTTACAACATCAAGGATCATAATAAAACCTTTAGGACTATGGTTTACTCCTTCTATGACAAAACCTCTTCTTCTGGCTCTGATATTTCGGGGTTGATCAATCCTACTTTGAACAACCTTGGAGCTTCCAATGGCGTTTCGCGGGGCGGCTTGTCATCACCACATTCTTTGGTTTTTGAGAGTGAGAAGGGAGAGCTAGTGAAGTGCCCTGCAACTGCAAAGGTAGGGAAGAGTGAGATTTGTGAGGCCAAAGCTTTGGCTGCTTTGAAGAACCATAGTGAAGCAGAGAGGAGGAGGAGGGAGAGAATAAACGCTCATCTTGCAACACTACGTGGCCTTGTGCCATCCACTGAAAAGGTATGTTTTTATTCCTTCCTTTTACTTCTATTGCAAACTTGTTCTTTTGTTGTGCATGGCTTGTTATAGCATTGAATTATTTTGGCTTTTTAGTTTCATGACTCACTTTGACTGTATAATTGGTTAGCAACGGATCCAGAAAATTTAAGTTGTGAGGGTAGTATTCATATATATAAATTGAGGAATGATAGTAGTTAGCACCACACTCTCTTTGGTTAAAATTGATTAAAATCTACAAAATCATGACATAGAATCATTAAATAGGATGTGGCTTTTCAATAATTTTTAACCAATATAGAAGAGACTACGTTAGAAAATGCGTTCCTTACATTTCTTGTATAGATTTATGGGGGCAACATTTATATTATGCGTTGAATTAATTTTTTTACGGCATTTCAAATTTTGAGGGCATTTTATTTTATATATATATATATATATATATATATATATATGCATTATGAAAATTTGTCTTTTATATAATTACCCTACTTGAAAGATTATGATCAAAATGGATTTACTGATATAATATTTCTAAATTTTGTTATCTAGTCAGTTCTTGCAAAAGAACCGTGACAATGTTTCTATAAAATGCATATTGTGTTGGAGATATGAAAATGAAATAATAGATTTGTTGTTAGGTTGAAACTAGGTGAGAACTGAGAAACGATCATGGTCTTCGTTTTTGGTTGAACCGGTTTAAGTTTGAAGAAGGATGAAAACACAAGCTATCCTATCTAATCTGGGAGAGTTGAGAATAAAAGATTTTGAGTAAGGAAAACATATATTAACTTATCAATCTGCTGCTTGACATAAAAAATTCCGACTTTTTGACATATTAGTCCAGTTTTATACACATTTATTCAGTTATGGTACTTTTATTTTCTGTTATGTCAAAATGCTTGTGGCCGTGAATGTACATTTCCCTTTCATGCTGTATAATAGTTTTAAAAATAGAATGGAGCTCAGAGTCTGCAGTATATAAACACCACAAGTTTTGAGGTTTGAAGCACATCATTGTAATTATTGTAGTTAAATTAAGGGCTTTTGATTGCATCATTCTTGTCCTTGTGTGGTCAACTAGGTATATGGAAGTTGCTACTTGGCTAGAGTCAACTATCAAGGTGCATCACTTGATTATGTAATGTGGAATTATTTATTATGTATGACATACATTCACACTTATTATAGTTCATGATAATATATATTGTTTTATGATCTCATATTCTTTATTCCCAAAGTGGAAACCCTTCAATTATTATTCAATAAGTTATGTACATGCAAACCAGATGCTTCCTCCTTGTGCCTCCACGTCATTAGGTGAATATTACTGGCCGTGGATTATTCTAGTTGTGTTTTGTTCATTTAATTGTGCAGGGTGTCCAAATATAGCTTCTGCTATTTATATTTTTTTATTTGTTAAAAGGTTACTGGTTTTGGTTGGATTGAGTTCTAGGAAATACTTTTACAAAAAAAGCAAAGGAAGTAGACAATGAATTCTTTTGGTGGTTTTCCTTGAACAAGTCATATGAACCAATTTATAAAACATTAAGTACTGTAGAATGTCAATTTTGACTTGTTTTTTTAATTTGATGGTCCTTATCTTAGGGGAGAAAAAAAGGAGCATAAATGTCATCACCAGAATCAGATTGATAAGTTATTCCTATCAAGTGTTGTTGTAGACATGCCTGCTGTTGTTCTGGGTGTCATATGACAGAGTCAGTTTCTTTAAGTATTTATGTGATGGTTTGTGGTTTGCATGATTTGTCTTGTTTTGTTGTACAGCCATATTCTGTTTGTTGGCTAACTGATAATGGTGTGGGACATGGAAGGAAAACCATCATAAAGTTTTAAGCATTGGATAATCAAAACTGGTTAGTTGTTAGCCACTTAGTTTAATCAGCTTAATTAACTAATTACTGGGTTTGGCCTCTCTTGCAATGGAGTTATCAAAATGATTTAAGTCATCATTATCAAAGGACCAATCAACTTGAGCTATCACTTATCACTTATCACCCTAATAAGCTTATGCTGAAGTCATGTAGTGGTAGTAATTAATTCATAAGGTCACTGTCCTTGTAATAGAAATAATTAGTAGTTTTTTTAGTAAGTACCTGACTAAAAAATTTGTGCTACTTTCTTTGTTAATAAAACATTTGTTAGAATGTGTTGATTTTGATTTCGATTTCGCGGGTCAATTGTTACTCTTTTAGATGGATAAAGCCACTTTACTGGCTGAAGTGATTAGCCAAGTGAAGGAATTGAAGAAAAATGCAGTGGAAGCAAGCAAAGGTTTTCTGATCCCAATGGATGCTGATGAAGTGAAAGTTGAACCATATGA
This sequence comes from Glycine max, assembly GCF_000004515.6. Classification (NCBI taxonomy): domain Eukaryota; kingdom Viridiplantae; phylum Streptophyta; class Magnoliopsida; order Fabales; family Fabaceae; genus Glycine; species Glycine max. Next base: position 37,805,396 of record NC_038243.2, on the reverse strand, counting down.
TGATGAAGGAGGAGATGGATCCATGTCTTACTGTGCAACTATCTGCTGTGATTTCAGATCTGAAATACTATCTGACCTAAGACAGGCCCTTGATTCCCTTCCACTGCATCTAGTCAAGGCAGAAATTTCAACTTTGGCAGGTAGAATGAAGAATGTGTTTGTCTTCACGTGTTGCAAAGGAAACATTAATAATATTGATATTGAAAAATGCCAAGCTCTTGCAAGTACTGTTCACCAGGCACTATGTTCTGTGCTGGATAAGGCTTCTGCCACACTGGATTTCTCACCAAGAACATCGCATGCAAGCAAGAGGAGAAGATTATGCTTTATTGAAACATCCACTTCCTCATGCAACCACGGATCTTGTTTGTGCTGATGTCAACAATTTGATGTGTTAATCTTATTTGTTTCTGCAAGTGTTAAAGAGTGTGGTATTAGTATTTCTTATTTGTCGAGGAAAGCTAACAACACACTTGATAGTATATTGTTTCAAATATTTTCTATTATTGGGTGAATCTCACTAAACAATAAATGAGATTCATTAAGTAGCATATGTGACATCACATAATGAGAGTCACGTTTATCCAATAATAGAAATTGTGCTAAAAAAAGTTTGTGAGAGAATGCACTATTCGTCTTACTATGCAGCAAAATTATAGCTGTTTGGATTACCCTTGCATCCCTTCTAAAAGTATATTTAGAAGTATTCTTTTTCGAAGGTACAAACAGCAATCAAAAGTATGTTCACAATGATAATCCAAACAAGTACTACTAGTGTGATGTTTCTGAATTTGAAAAATGGCTTGTGTGGAAGCTGTTATGATGTATCTATGCGGAGCAATTGGCGATTTGTGTTATATATGTAAATAAACCATACTTTTTTTTAAATAATTATGGAACCTACAAATTAATTTAACCGGCCAAGATTCAAATTATACTTAGTTATAGGAAATAAGATTTTGTCCATATGATCAATTCAAATGGTAAGAGACGAATGAGCAATTGCTTCAATTCAATTCTATCATGAACTGCTGCTATTTCCATATAAATTGGTGTAACCCATGAGGTTTGAATCATAAAATGATGTGAGCTAAGTGGTATTTTTTGGAAATAAAGCAAAAGGGTGTGCAAAGGTAACAAGGTAATCAATCTTCTTGGAAGGGTTCATAAATGAAGCAAAACGGTGTGAGCTAAGTGGTTGAACAGGAAGATAATCAATCTTCTTGGAAGGGTTCATAATTTTCTGGCATGTAAGATTTTGCTTGTGATGTTTCCATAACTAGGATCAAAATGACAATAGTTAACATCTAATGTGAGGGATATTGGAACGAAATAGTCTTACTACTAGCATCTTATTAGACAATAATTTGTTGTGTTCAATACTCATCAAGCCTTTTTCGTATTTATTATCATTATCAGTATAGAGGCCCAAATAAGTTAAGAGCATCTTTATCCCTGAAACGGTTTTGGATTGCATAATTTTTGTTTTTCACTTACAAATTGTATATAGAATTTTGCTTCCTTTTGGTATGCCATTGGCACAACTATTTCACTCTACTACAGCATTACCTTCTAAAGGTATAACTTATTTAACAAAAATGCTGATAAGACACTCTTTTGAATAGACCTTTTACCATTAATTATTATTTATTGAAAATGATGAGTTTGGGTAAATCTCACTTTTAATTTATTGATTTCCCCTCTAAATTTTATAATTTTTAATAATTTTTAACCAATAATAGAATATGGGTTAAAAATAATGTGTTAGAGAGTGTTTTGTTGACACTCCTCTTCTTTAAGAATAAAACTCATCCGATAAAACACTTTAATTCGATATATGAAGGTTAAAAAGAACAACGATAGTAATGCTTTAATGGAATAAAATGCCTTTTTATTCAAAAGTTAAATATTTTTTTGTTATGAATAACTCTGCCCAGTTGATTCGTGGTCGGTGGTATTCAAAATTTAATCAAATATAATCTCATATTAATTGCTTCATTTTATTAATTGCTCTGAGTAAATATCTTAAACGGAAATAAATAACCCTCTAAATTACTTTCAATTACTTAAAAAAATTCAGTAAATAGTGTGTTACGATTAATAATCATTAAATACGTATGTAGCATCAGAATTAAATGCAACAATGCTCCTCTGCATGCACTCTGTGCTTCCCAGGGTCTAGTAATTGTCTCATTGCTTAACTTTATATCCCTCTGTTGTCTCTCTCTTTCTCATAAGTCACTAACACAGACAAAAACTACAACAAGAAACATGTTTCCTTGTGTGTCCCCCCCTCAAAACCCAACCTATCTGCTTCTTAATTCTTATTCACCCAATTCCTACTCCTCTCATCAAACAAGGTTGAATATCTAGAAAGAGTGGTGTGTGATGGAGAAGGAGAACAGTGACAAGGAGGAGTATGTGATGATGTTGCAAAGATGTGTGAAGAAGCTTCACTTTGGAAGCTGGGAAGAGAAAGAGGTGGCAGCAAAGGTAATTGAAGAAGGGTTGGCTAAACAAGATGTTGTTAAGGTGAGAGAGATGACAAGTGAGCTTGGGGTGGTGAGAGTGTTGGTTTCTATGGCAGTTTCCGAGGTGGCTAGTCGCCACCGAGTAGGACTCAAGGCCTTGATCCACCTGTCCAATGGAACTCACGGGTATGGTTCAAAAACTCATTTGGTTTTAGGTGAATTTTGTGTATATAAAAAGATAGTTAAAAAATGAGACTGATAAAGGTGGTTCTTTAGCATGAAGTAGTCATTCACAAAGTCAGTGAAAACATCAAACTGATATAAGAAAAACTACATTGTAATAATTCTTTATCTTTGTTCTTTCTGCTGTTTGCATCTCTTGATGCAGCTCAATAACGCACACTGTGTTTAAGCTTATTCACTATATTGAGCAACTATGACTTTGGATCACCGTTCTTTAAATTGTGGTGGTCAACTATGGTTGCAAACTTGCAGGCTGCAGCCATAATATTATATTACCTCTAGTTTTTTTATTCAGAAATTGGCATATAATAAAGTCTTTTAAGAAACGAAGTTAAATTATAGATTATAAAATGAAAAGGTATAATATCATATCAAATGTCAACGTACGTAATACATAAACAGATATGTTTATGAAGTACAGGTATATTACTTTTTTTAATGTGGGTCATAACTTTAAATAATAGATAAAGTTTTTGAAGGTTCTGCAATTATATTGTAACTGTAATTGTAACTATATTTATCTCAATTTCCTACAATTTCAATATAACCGCGACCAAACTTTGAAATCATCAACAATGAAATGAATTCCAACACGGAATAGAATGAAGGTTTCATCATTCCCGTTAAAAGAATAACATTGACTAGTTCTTGCTAACAAGCGTTTCTTTTTGCCTTGCTTTGAATTTGATTGAATTGAAACTTGAAACACGGTTTGCATGTTTTGTTATTTTTTCCAGAAACAAGGCTTTGATAGTGGAGGCAGGAATATTGTCCATATTGCCTAAGAAAATTGACCTTGAAGATGAATCAATAAGTGAATTTGCACACTTACTCTCTTCATTGTCATCTCAAGGCACCATCAAACGACGCCAAGATTCTGCATGTACAAATCGAAACAAAACACAATGGAACGATTCTTCTTTTTTTCTCAACTCCACCCTATTCTGCTAACTCCCAAGTATTACTTGCTAACTCCCAAGTCCAATATCATCATATTTCTAGTATACACCAAAACATAAAACAAAAACCTGTATGATATATTCTGTATTGCGTATATCAAACACTACACAGATTTTGTCCTTAGGGGAATGGTATCAAATCTTTTGCCCCCATCCACTCCACCCACACATTATAAAGCAAAAAGAATAATCTCCAGGTTTTTATCCAACAAATCCCTAACACTTGCCTCAATCTCGAGCGTGGGCAATGAGCTGGTACCACGTTATACAAGTATTTATTCTAATTCCAACTGATTACAATCAGTGATCTTATCATCTACAAGAAGTTGCACCATGCAGAAGTGGTCTCGATATTTCAAAACTTAACAAATATGGAGTCTATGCTCATCAATTTGAAAAAGTATCCAATCTATTGACAATGGAGCATAAATAAATAACTTAACAAATGCTGTGCTAAAGTGTAACCTGGTAAAATAAACGAAGCGCAATATATTATATCAAACCATCTGTCACGTACACTTACCCTAAGATGACATTTGTATTTCATTACAAAAGTATTACAAACAATTGTCTCACTTTGGACTATATGATTAAAAAAAATAGCTTGCCTCCTTCAATGAACATTTGGAAACCAAAATGGCATTCCCAAAGTCCAAACCTCAAGGATTACAGCAATGCAGTGTTGGCCGAACTACTTCAAATCAAAACCGACCAGGAGAACCACCTCGAAAAATCATTAGAAAAAGCAGCAAATATGGACATTCACAAGTTTTGATACACAGGCCATCAAATTAGAAAACATTGAGTAGAAATGTTCAGAAGAAACAAACAAAAAATAATATATTTGGCCCAAAAGGATGATGAATCACGGGAGAAAAAAACGAACAAAAGAAGCACCAATCTATTACAAAGCAAGTTATTATTCCCATAAAAATATTTATCTCCTCCAGGACAATGCAAGTCGAGGCAAAACTATTCAAGTGATAAAACAACATCAATAAGTGGCCCGATTAGTCAAATAGCATTAACAACATCCTAACTGAAACTCCACTTAAGTAAACATTCAACAGCAGCACAATACAATATGGGGAAAACAACCAACACAATTATTCTGTTTTTCCTTTTCTCTTTTATTGAAAAGTCATTTTAATTGTGGTCACCCCTAATCCATGTTAGTTGCAGCCTCTTTGTGGATGCCTTAATTGCAGCCTTAAATAGAGGCAACCTCAAGGGTAGTGTTTAGTATCACATCAACATCAACTATAGATATGACTTAAATAGAACTTGTAAAGCTTGGACAATCCTCACTTTACAACCCAGTTTTGTGAGGTTGAATTAGGCACTAAACTCAAATTTAAAATGGTATTTAGAGCCTGTCCTAGATCAATTGTTGGGCCACTTACGTTGCTACGCTCTAGGCCATAGCCTTGATTTAACAAATAGCATTAACAAGATCCTAATTGAAACTCCACTTAAGACACAACTGCAGCACAATGCAAGAAGAGGCAAACAACCAACACAATTATTCTGTTTTTCCTTTTATCTTTTGTTAGAAAGCCATCTTAATTATGGGAATCTGTAGTCCGTCTTAGTTGCAGACTCTTTGGGGCTGACCTTAATTGCAACCTCAAGGGTGGTGTTCGGTCTCACATCGACAACAGATATGACTTAAATAGAGCTTCTACAGCTTGGACTATCTTACAACCCGGTTTTGACATTGAGTTTGCCCTAATTTAACGAATACCATTTACAAGATCCTAATTGAAACTCCACTTAAGATTCAACAACAGTATAATGCAAGACAAGGCAAACTGCAAACAACCAACAAAATCATTCTGTTTTGGTTTTTATCTTTTGATGGAATATCTTAATAGCAGTCACCCCTAGTCCGTCTTAGTTGCAGCCTGTTTGGGGTTTCCTTAATTGCAACCTCAAAGGTGGTGTTTAGTCTCACATTGCCTAGAAATATGACTTAAATAAAGCTTGTAAAGCTTGGATAATCCATATCTTGCAACCTGGTCTTCTGAGGTTCAGTTAGACCCTAAACCCAAATTCAAAAATGGTATCACAGCCTCTCCTAGATCCATTTTTGGGCCATTTGCATTGCCATGCTCCAGGAAAGTAGCCCTGAGCGTGAAAGTTTCCTTAATTGTAGCCACCTCTAGTCCACCTTAGTTGCGGCCTCTTTAGAGGCTGCCTTAATTAAAGCCTCGAGGGTGGTATTAATTCCACATCAACTAGAAATATGGCTTAAATTGAGCTCAAAGCTTGGGCAATCTTCATTGTGCAAGCCAATTTTTAGGGTTAAGGCCCTATAAATTCTAATATCTTCATACCCTACTTTTAACACAAGATACAAAGAAACAAAATGCAGGTAAATCACAAATTTCGTCTTCAAACTATTACTCTCTCCCCTAAATAAATTCTAAAGTAATAACACTATTCAAGTAATCCCTAAAGTATTGAATATTCATCAATTTAGTCCCTAAGTTGATGTATTGTTTTAATGTTTAAGGAATATTTTGAGGGGTATTTTAATATTAAAGGGAAAACTTTGTTTAATTTCTAATAATTATAGGACTACTTAAGTAGTTTGTTTTACTTTAAGGATATTTTACTTTAAGTTTGGGCAATCTTCATCATACAAGTTAATTTTGAGGGTTAAGTTAGGCCCTATAAATTCTAATATCTGCATACCCTACTTTTATCACAAGACACAGAGAAATAAAATGCAAGTAAATCACCAATTTCATCTTCAAACTAATACTCTCTCTCCTAAACAATTCCTAAGGTAATAAAACTATTCAAGTAATCCCCTAATGTATTGAATATTCATCAATTTAGTCCCCAACGTTGATGTTTTTTTTTTAACTTAAGGTATCATTCGAAGGGTATTTTAATATTAAAGGGACTACTTTGTTTGATTTCTAATACTGCTAGGACTAGTCAAGTAGTTTGTTTTACTTTAAAAATCACTTAGGAGAGAGGGTAACACTTCAAGAATCAAATTGGTGGTTTACTCAAGAAATATTTGTTGTTACTTTATCTTACTTTAATTTATTTTTTTCAGAGGGTTGGCTCGGAAAACGGAGGGAGCTTAAAAATAATCATCATAGATTGAACATTAGAAAATAAAGGTTTACCATTTTATACATGAAAATACATGGCATTGCAATTGCCACATCAAGTTTGAGCATTGATTTCACAACCAGCAAGGTAATCAATCTCACAGCTGGCATTTTTCATAATCAAAGGTGTTTACACACATCCATTTCAGGGTAAATTATATTAGCAGATCTCGTCTTTAAGTTTACTCACAAAGATTTGATGTTGAATTTAGTATAAAACCAAATGAAAAGGATATTCAACAAAATACTCAAATATATCACGAATTTTCAAAGGTGTTCACAAGCATCCATTTCAGGGCAAATCAATTGCAGATCTCATCTTTAAGGCAATTTGAATAAGCCTCTAAAAGAATTGAGTGAACTGATTTACTCATTAAGACTTGATGCTGAATTTAGCATAAAACCAAGTGAGAAGGATATTTCAAAAAATAAGCAAATGAATCACGAGCGCCACCATACAAAGCAAATACTTGCAACTAGCGGAAGTTAAAAGAACAAAATTAAGGTCATCACGACAACCACAGAGTACATATATGCACGAAAGAGCACAATAAGAGACATTTCAAAATTTAATGTAACCACCTTGGCATTTAGTCAATAACTTATGAAACTAAACTAGGTAAAAACTATGAACCAAAAATTCTACATAAATTCTACATAAGTACTACATTCAAGTACTACGCCAAGTCATGTAAGCTTCAACTAACACCCATCACAAATGGAACCATAACACATAGATGCAGAGGTAGTGAAGCAGCAACAAATTACAGCAGTCCATGTAACCAAAACCAAAGATTTCATTATCTGCATGCACGAAAGCAACCATTTAAAGCATTAGCGCCCAAGAAGCCATCACAAACCAGAATGAAACACCTATCCAAAACTCAAACAAATCATTAACCTTTAAAAACATAACAAACTATCAAAACTCAAAAGTGATAACCATCACTTTAAATGATAATTAGGTTCAACAATGAAATTTCAATATACACAGACCATAAAACAATTAACAAAATATAGTGTTTGACAAAAGGTATTATAGCCAATTCATACCACCAATCAATTAATTAAACACATTGTAATATATTAGAGCCATTCAAAGATACATGTAACTTGAAGCTTGAATATGTGAGGAAGAAAACTGTTCACTCGCTTACTTTATTACATTCAAATAATACATATATATATATACATCAAAAAGGGATAGAGACAGCTTGACAAGACAAGCCATACTGCTGTCTTCTACCACAAGCTAAGTAGGAGGCTAGGGAAGCTAAAAATAGAAAATCTATCAAAAGATACACATAATTATAACACTCCTCCTCAAGCTGGAGCATATAAATCATATGCACCAAGCTTGGAACATATAAACTGAATCTTAGGCCCCCTTAAAGACTTAGTCAAAATATCAGCTGGCTAATCATTAGAATTAATGAACTCAGTGGCAATCTCTTTGGATAGTAGCTTCTCTCGAATAAAGTGACAGTCAATCTCTATGTGTTTGGTCCTCTCATGGAAGACTAGGTTTGAAGCAATGTGAAGAGCAGCCTGATTATCACAATATAACTTCATTTGCACCACTTTGCAGAATTTCAACTCTTCAAGAATTTGTTTAACCCACATAAGTTCACATGTAACCATAGTCATAGATCTGTATTCAGCCTCTGCACTAGATCGAGCAACAACAACTTGCTTCTTACTTTTCCAAGAGATAACATTTCCTCCAATAGAGACGCAGTATCCTGATGTGGATCTCCTATCCATGAGACAACCAGCCCAATCTGCATCACAATACCCAGATATTTGTGTGTTACCTTTGTCTTCATAAAGCAGTTCTTGTCCCTGAGCTCTCTTTATATATCTAAGAATACGTGTAACAGCATTCCAATGATCAGCACGGGAATTTTGCATAAATTGGCTGACTACTCCAACAGCAAAGGAAATATCATGTCTTGTAATGGTGAGATAAATTAGTTTTCCCACAAGTCTCCTATATCTTTCGGGGTCATGATAGATTTCACCTTGATCTGCCATGAGCTTCAGATTCGGATCCATAGGGCTATCAACAGGTCTACAATTCTGCATGCTTGTCTCCTCCAAAATGTCAAGAGCATACTTTCTCTGTGAGATCACAACACCATCTCCTGATTGAGCCACCTCAATACCAAGGAAGTACTTCAAATATCCTAGGTCTTTGGTCTGGAAATGACTGAATAAGTGCTCCTTTAGCTGGACAATCTTAGTAGCATCATTCCCTGTAATCACTATATCATCAACATATACTATCAAATAAACACATTTCCCAAGGGATGAATGATAATAAAAAACAGAATGATCGGCTTCACTTCGTTTCAACCCAAAGAGTTGAACAATATGACTGAATTTACCAAACCAAGCCCGAGGGGATTGCTTCAACCCATAGAGGGATCGACGCAGCTTACACACAAGACCATACTCCCCCTGAGCAACAAACCCAGGAGGTTGCTCCATGTAGATCTCTTCATCAAGGTCACCATGAAGAAATGCATTTTTAATATCAAGCTGATGGAGAGGCCAATGACGCATGGCAGCCATAGCAAGGAACAGACGGACAATAATGATCTTAGCGATTGGAGAGAAAGTGTCACAATAATCAAGGCCATATACCTAAGTATAACCTTTAGCCACTAAGCGAGCCTTAAGTCGATCAATCTCACCATTAGGCCCAACTTTAACTGTATAAACCCATCTGCAACCCACAGCCTTCTTGCCAGGAGGAAGGGGAAAAAGTTCCCAAGTACCACTATGTTCAAGAACCTGCATTTCACCAATCATAGCCAGTCGTCATCCATCCAGGATGACTCAGTGCCTCATGAATATTAGAAGGGACAGAATGCGAAGATAGAGAGAAAACAAAGGAAGAATATGAAGGAGACAAACGATGATAGCTTAGAAAGTTATAGATAGGATGAGGATTACAAGAGGATCTAGTACCTTTGCGGATGACAATGGGCCAGTCTGAATCAGAGGGATGAGAAGTAGCAGGATCCATGGCTTGAGGATTGATTGAAGAAGGATGAGAATCAGGAGGAGAAGCTTCAGATACTGTAAAACCAATTGGCTGTGTCCTGCATTGATATGTAAGAAGAGGTGGAGGAGCAACTTCAGGTGGATGTGGTGGAGGAGCAACTTCAGGTGGATGTGGTGGAGAAGATGGAACTTCACTGACATCTTGGTTTAAGATACCTAGAGGACATGGAGAGGGAATCGGAAGAACATTTTGGATGGAAGAATGGTCCGTAGATGATGGAAAGAAAGGTGTGTCTTCAAAGAAGGTTACATCTGCAGACATATAGTATCGCCTGGTAGATGGAGAGTAGCATTTGTAACCCTTTTGAAGACAAGAATAACCTAAAAAGACACACTTGATTGCTCGAGCAAAAAGTTTATCTAAACCAGGGAGAGATCATGGACAAAACAAGTACAACCAAACACTTTGGGTGGAACATGGAATAAGTGATCATGAGGAAAAATGATTGAGTGAGGAATTTGATTCTCAAGGGAAGAGGAAGGCATTCTGTTAATTAAGAAACAAGCAGTGAGCACCGCATCCCCCCAATGGTGTGAAGGAACATGAGAGGCTAACATTAGTGATCGTGTGATGTCAAGGAGATGACGATTTTTCCTTTCTGCTATACCATTTTGCTGTGGTGTGTGGGGACATGTAGATTGATGCAGAATGCCTTTTGAAGATAATAAAGAAGAGAAATCATGAGAGAAATACTCTTTGGCATTATCACTTTTGAAAATCTTAATTGTTGCGAGAGGATGGGTCACACTCAAGAGAATTGTTATTCCCTGCATGGCTTCCTTGACAAAGTAGCTCAGGTAGCTCAGACCGAAAAATCAGAGTCTAAGTTCTCTGATACAGAGTATCATGAGTATCTAAAGCTGAAATCCGAGAAATCCAGCAACCAGGCTTCATCTTCCTCTGTACCATGTTATTCAACAGCATGTACTTCTCAATCTATTGACGGTCTCAGTCCTTGGATACTTGATTCAGGTGCCTCTGATCATATTTCTGGTAATAAGTCCTCTTTTACATCCACGGCCTCCTTTATTGTTGCGACCTCCCCCTCTTCCACGAGATGCAGCCATAGCTGATGTTTCCACACTTTCAGCTAAATTTTTTTCTTTCAAGGCTTGAGGCACGCAAAGAAGTCTAGTAATGAGAGAGTCCATTGACGGGACTTGGTCACCTACAAGAATTTGATCACGCACATGATCAAAATTTGAATGTAGACTTCTCAAGATAAGGACCATGTAGAACTTGTCCAGCTTCCTATTCACTTCCTCCAACGATTTTGCGGCAAGAAATCTCTTCAGTTCTTCCACTGCTGCTCTAGCTTTACCTACATGCACAATCATATCATGGCTGATTTGTTTGAGAGCAGCAACTTTCTGGGTTGCATCAAACAAACTTCGAATGTCGTTGACAAATATCTCTTGTGCTTTCTTCCAAAAAGAACAACATGTTTTGAATGATCTAAGGATCTCCAAAACACCCGGTTCAACAGATTGCCATAGCACTGCACACAACTGAAAATTCAGCTTTTCCCATTCAGCTCTCTTGTCATTCAGAACAGCATCAACTCCCTTTTCCAAGTGATCATGATATCCTTGGCCGAGAAACCATAACTCCACGGAAGCAAACCAAGACATATAGTTTTTCCAGTTGAGTTTGGCAGTAGTAATGGTGGGAGTTCCAGAGAATGAAAAAACAGGACCAGAAGAAGCCATTTTTGTCAAGGAAAAACAAAAAACCTAACGGAGTAGAGAGGAGGAAGCACAAAATGACACGTAAACACTGCACCCGAGGCTGGAACGAAGACAAGGGAAGACGGCGCTCCTTATGAGACAAGTCCAGTGCGATTCCGGTGGCCGGAGGTCGACGCGTGGGCTTCACGCGCCGGGAAGAGGCGCTGCTGTAGAGCGGCGCGTGGCGGCGAATCTGGCCACGCGGTTTGCAGGGTTGTGTCGCGCTCCTCGAGGCGCACAAAACCCTGAACTCGTCAGTGAATTTGATGGCGACGGCGGCGACGGACGGCGGCGGACAGCAGCGGCGACGATGGTGGCCGGAGAACTGGCTCTGATACCAACTTGAAGCTTGAATATGTGAGGAAGAAAACTGTTCACTCACTTGCTTACTTTATTACATTCAAATAATACATATATATATACATCAAAAAGGGATAGAGACAGCTTGACAAGACAAGCCATACTGCTGTCTTCTACCACAAGCTAAGTAGGAGACTAGGGAAGCTAAAAACAGAAAATCTATCAAAAGATACACATAATTATAACAATGTAAAAATAAAAATTTGCATTTTAAAAACCATCCCAGAAGAGTGCCAGCAACATATTTTCTAACATACTATTAGCTACAATTTGTTGAAAACTACACAACATCGTGAGTGAGATTCAATAAGTTCCAGGACCAATTTTTTTTTAAGTTTGCTGTTGCAATTTGTTTAAAACTACAAAATTACAAGAGAGAGATTCAATAAATAAGTTCCAGGACCAAAAAAGTTGGAAATTTGTTGCTACAATAAGTTGAAAACTAGAAAATTATGAGTGAGACTCAATAAAATAAGTTCTAGGACCAAAAAAATTTGTAATTTCCAACAAATTTCAACAATACTACTAAAGAGTGAGTTCAAAAGTGTGTTGCTAGCATGTCTCAACCATCTAATACAAGTTCAGCTAAAAAAACAGACACGTTTATATATTATCTATCCAATGAATAGGGGCATATAGACTAATCAACAGGCAACTAAACCATCATAACGAAAAATTACCTCAATAATAGGGTGGCATGCCTTGGTACATTCCACCAGGAGGTCTCGCCATCGGAATCTGCGGCTGCGGCGGATGGCCCGATGAAGGAGGGAAGCCATACTGCGAGCCATCAGGGTACCCCCCACCAGTACTGGGAGGCACCCTCGCACCATAATCACCAGAAACCGGCCCGCCCATCTGTGAATTACCATATCCATGGCCATACCCGCCAGCACCGGCAACCGGAATTTGATTATTATACGGTGGCACCTGATGCTGCTGCTGTTGCTGCTGCATCCCATAACCATTACCACCATATCCACCATACTGAGGCACCATCATTGAACCTTGCTGCTGCATCTGTTGCTGCGGATGTTGCTGATGATGTTGCTGCTGATGCTGATCCGCAACAAAAGGTTTCGTCTTTTTGTTATCCACAGCCAATTTGCAAATCACTTGGTGCCCCTCAATTGTTTTCAATGGTTCAACCAACGAAGCCCTTGCACCTTCCTCGGTCTTGTAAACGAAGAAGGCGAAACCTCTGCTTTTGCCACTCGATTTGTCAAACCCCAGAGGCCCTTCCTCGACTTCTCCGAACTTGAGGAACTCGTCGAGGAGCCTCTCCGAGGAAATCTCGAAGGGGACGTTCCCAACGAAGACCTTACGGAGGGACACGTCGCCGCCGCCGGGGCCTCCGGCGGCGGCGAGCTGTGTGACGGTCATGCGGCCGTCGATCTTCTTGCTGGGCTCCTTGAGGGCGAGAATTGCGCCGTCCACGTGGCTGAATACGACGAAGCCGTAGCCCTTGGACCTCCCCGTGGCCTTGTCAATGATCACGATGGCCTCGTCCAATTCGCCGAACGCCGAGAACACGCCGCGGAGGGTCTCCGTCGTGGTCTCGCCGGCGAGACCGCGCACGAAGAGCTTCCGGAGGGTGGAATCGAGGTCCGCAACGGCGCGCACGGCATCGAGGACGTCGGGGTGGCGGAGCGATGCCGATTGAAGGAGGTCGAGGAGCTGCTCCTGGGAGAACGGTTGTAGGATCTTGCGGATGTCTTCGGCGGCGAGGGGGGCGGGGGCTACGGCGGCGATTGGGGATTCTTCGGTGGATTGCTGCGGCGGATAATCGGTGGTGTCGCCGTTCTCTTCGGTTTTGCGCTTCTTGGTGAATTCCATGGTTCGTTTGAGATTTGGGAATTAGGGTTTCTGAAGGCACGAAGTGAAGTACGTTTTGTTAAAAAAAACCGAACCTAAACAGAGATCTCTGTTTGTGTTGTACTTATAGGATAGAAGCGTGTTTGAGTTGTGGGCGCTATAGATTGGTTTGTACTTTGTACTACCACATGTGTTGTGTGTGTTTATTTTTTAAAATTTTAATATTAAAATAATATAAGTTCAATTATAAAACACTTTTATCTCTCTCATTCATATCATACTAAAAATATTACAAAATTAACGTGACACTATTGACACGTGATAATGTACTATATGATTATTTATATCATTCATTTGTTTTATTTTTTGATACAGTCACAAATACAAAAGATTTTTTAAAATGAATATGCTCTCACTTGTTGGGTGAAAGATTGATTTTTTGCACTGCATTAAGGTTCAAAGCAGTAATTTTTCTAAATAATGTTTTTCTATTTGTTAAATATATTCAACATCACATGTTAGTGCGTTTTATCCCTTTGGTTAAGTTTGTGTTTAACTATTTTTATATTTTACATGATTAATTCATAATAAGTAAATATATTTAAATTCAACTCATACAGACATTATATATAAATCATATTTTGCAAATTAAATACTAAATTTTATATGAATTTTTTATTCTGTATGTTATAAATATTTTAATTAAGTGATTTAAAAATTAAAACTCATTTGGAAATACAGTTAATTCTTTTAAAAAATATTTTTTTCATTCAAACAAAATACTATTTGATTAAGAGTTGAGAGGACAATTAATGGATTTAATTTCATTTCTAAATTATTGAAATTGTACTTTAGTATGAAGATTTTGGGACTTTTCAAGATTTAGGTAAAACACATTTTGAGACTTTTGATTATATAGGTAAAACACATATAATAAAGGTTAGATCAAACATATTTAATAGAATTTATTATTAATTTGGAAGATTGTGAGACTTTTGAATATTTAGGTCAAACACACGTAATAAAGATTAGGCCAAACACATTTAATAATAGAATCTATTATTAATTTTTAATTTTTTTCAATATCCTGAAATTGTAGTATAGTATCGTGCAAATTTTCTTATTAAAGAAAATAAAATTTAAAAATAAATAAGAAGGTTTTTATATTAAGAAAATGAGAAGGGGAAGTAGCCTAAAGAAAGTTAATTGAAAGTTGTTGTTTTTTAATTAGGCTTTTGGACCTCTTAATTAAAAATGTTAAAATGGGTCATACCTAGGGGTGGGTAAACGGGTTCAAGTCCATGGACTGACTCGCGGGGCCTGTGGTCCGCGCGGATTACGGACCAATTTTTTTAAACTGTTCATGGTTATGTCATATTTTTTGGCTCGCCCCGCTTAACCCGCAGACTATGCAGGTTTAGCCCGCGGAGTCTGCGGGTTGCCCGCAGCCCGCATTAGATTTAATTTGTGTGATCTTGACCCAATTATATTTGGTTTGATTTTCTCTTTTTCACTTTAAATTTTTCTTTTAAAATAACAGATAAAGAAATATATTAGATAAGATAAAGATATAAAAATTTAAATTAAAAGATGAGAAAGATAAAAAAGGATAAGATAAGAAAAATAAAAGATTAAGATAAAAAAGATAAGTGATAACCTCCTAAAATTCTTCTTTTTTGATATTTTCTCGATTTTTTTCTCTTTTAATCTATCATTTTCATATTTGAAAGTCATAAATAATAAAAATATCAATTCTTATCATTTAAGTAAAAAATAATTACTAAATAAATATTTTTAAAGATATTTCAATATATTTTTATTAAAAAAATAGCTCATATCATATTTAGCCGTTGTAGCAGGCTAAGAACATTTTTTCTCCTCACGTGTGCTTAACAAATATCGAACTAGGCTTCTTGTTGACAACGTACAAGCCTTGATATATACTAAAAATCGGTTACTAGTATTTGATATGTAGGGTAAATAATATGTAATAATTATTGTCTTTTAATCACTTAATTTGACTTTATTCTAATATTTATTATTATTTCGAGTTTTAGGAAAATAAGATGAAGATATGAAGATGGAGAAGACTCAAGCTATTTCAAATATGGAATCATTTGTTGTTGAAGATGTTTAAATTTCATATTTTAGATTTATTGCTTGGATTTTCTTTTGTTAAGACATTATTTATTTTATTGATGTAATTGACTAATTATTGAGATTTTATTTACCTTTGTATTGAACTTAATTTGATTGTATTATATTTTTATTAAAATTAAAATTCTTTTAAAACTAGGCCCGCGGACCGACCTGTTTGACCCGCGGGGTCCGTGGGACGGGGACGGACCAATTTAGTTGGTCCGTGTAAGAAATGGGACAGATTGGCCCAGTCCGCTATCAATGCGGGCGGGCCTTACGCAGAGCGAGCCAACCCGCTTACCCACCCCTAGTCATACCAACCCATCTTGACTCCCTTAAAAGGTAGGTCAACTCAACTCATTTGGTAAATCTTAAAAATGTTATTTGACTCATGAAGGATGGGTGAGTTAAACATATTAATTATCTAAACAAAATAAAGAATCATTATTTGAAAAAAAAAATGTTTTAATAATAATGAAGTACAACTTATAATCAATTTTTTTATAATGGAGTGAAGAAAATCAAAATACAAATAGTAATCATCATGACAAATGACATCTCAATTTATTGAAATGGAAAATATATAAAAAAAAGTGTAATAGGTGGACAACCTAGTGCTCAATCTAGTCCACCTCCAATTCAACTCGGTGGGTGAGATCATAAGTGATCAGGTTAGAATTTTTGGAATAATTGAAATGACTTTAATTTTTTTCAACCCAACCCGATCCATATCCTTGGTGGCCTAGGATGGCCAATGAATTTTGGTCCATTTTGATGGCTATATCATAGTTGTACAATTTTTACCTTTTAGTCTCTACACTTAAAATCGCCCATTTTAGCTCCTATACAAGCACTTTCAAGTTCATTATGGTCTTTATTGCTTAAAAACAAACTTAATGTTGTTAATGAACGTTGATATGATGTTAATGTGTGTTGAGCTTTATGCTTTAGTTCATATACTTGATTCTAAGTTTTTTTTTTCTCTTGAAAAGCCAAAATGAAACTTTTATTTCAAACTACCCACACAAGATGTGTGAGGCAAGATAGATACCACCAAAAGGCTTACAATAAAAAAAATGATGTATGATAAAGCTTGCAACTCTAGAGTTCAAAGTCAAAAGATTTGCATAGTGAGAATTAAATTTTTATCACTAAGGTTTAAGTGGTTTAAATGCAAAGTATGAGATTACATTTTATTAGATAAAACTTATTTGAATGAATGCATTGAAAGTTATTTTTGTTTCAACTTCCAAGAGAACTTATTTATTATAGTTGGTAACAATTTTCACTATAAATCGAGAAGAAAATTAGTGGAGAAACAACACATGAAGAGAGAGTGCATGAAAAGAGAGATTGTGAAATAAAGTTACTTTGTTGAGAGAAAAATATTTTTGTGTGAAAGTGTTATCATTACTTGTAATCATTGAGTGAGGTACTCAGGTTTGTAGAGTGATACACTATTTGCGGTAGGTTACAATCTTATAATCATTTTTATAATAAGGAAATGCTTTTGAGACGGTTTCGTGAACATAGGCAAGAGGTGTCAAACCACCTTAAATTCTTGTGTTTGTTATTATTTTTTCTATGATATAATCTTTGTTGTGTTCTCATAATCTTTTGTGGGTGTGAGAAATTTTGTTTGTGAGAGTATTGATTACTCAACAAAAACAAATTGACAAAACTTAACATGCCCCCCTTATAAACTCAATAAAACCCCACAAAAACTATTTACATGACAGGTATTTAAATAAAGAAGATATGATGAGATAGATAGAGGGGTGAATAAAAATAGGTGAGAAATAATATAAGTGAGTTTCAAATTTTAAAAATGTTTTCACAATCTTGTTTACTAAACAAACAAAAATATTTTTACATCTCTCCTTATCCTTTCAGTTTCTCCTCTACCAAACATATAGATTAAGAATATATTTAGTGAACAATTCTTTTTCTCCTAAGACATACAAATCACATCATGTTATCTCATTGGGGTAACTCAATCTTAGAGATATAAGATTGACTAGTGATTGAGGAAGATTAAAGAAAAAAAAAGTCACAAATTCAAATTCTCCCAATTAAAATTTCCAATAAAAAAATTAACAAACTAATTTTTTTTTAATAAAAAACCTAACAAATACCTAAAAAGCATAACTAACCGAAGTTGTTATCCTACTAATTACTATAACTAATTAAGATTCTAATTAACATGGACCCCAAAAAATATAATTAGATTGCAAAATCATTCTTATAATTCATAATGCATTCCATTTCAAATTTTAAAATTCTCAATTTCATACTTACAATTCAATATCTCATTACTTAATGTTATTCAACATGATAAAAATAATTGTTCTTTTCAGGATTCACAGATATAATTATATGTCATTAAACAAAGTTAATAGCATAAGAATCTATGAGTGATTGATGAAATATTAAGTGTATTTTTCTATACTGATGATATCAAATTAATTAAAACGATGAAATAAAATGTGTAAAATAAGAAACAAAAACATGTCACTGAAGGATACGGAAGGTGAAAAATAAGGAAAGTCTCTATCAATGAGTCAAGTAAATTTGAGATCACAAGCCAACTCAAAACAAAGTATCCTTCTCATTTATATATTACTTAACATACTTATTTCTATCCAATGGGAGACCTCTTGCTTCACACTTGCAATGTAATCCAATACCAAAGTTGTTATGCTCTAACAATTTCAAAGAAATACTATTCACTTCCAAATTGGTTTGGAGAAGGCAAGTCAGGTTATTAATATCTAATGAATGTGAACAATCAGGGACGAAACTATGTGCATCCAAACAGGGGTAGTAACCTCCCTGAACTCCCAGGATGTTCTTAAGGTATGTATAAAAACACATGTATAATATATTCTCCTTTTTGAATTTTATGTTGTCGCCCCCTCTCCCCTGCTCCTTTCAATTATGTGTCCACGTTTACTCATGCTGCTGCTCCCTTAGTGCACCCCTTTTTAGATTTTTACGGTTTTAGTGTTTTATGTTTTAAAAAAAAAATCAATAATATTAATATACTTTTTTTTCTAAACCAAAAAAATATACTTCATTAGTTTATTTTATATGTTTTCTGTCTAATTATCAAAACTCAAAACATATAAAATATATAATAAGTTTTATCTATTGATAAATATACCTTATAGGATTTGGATTGCTAGTTTAATTTCTTTTAATTATCTTTTTTCTTTATAGATACACGTTACACTATAATTTAAATTTTTTCTAATTGATTTTAATTTTTTTTAAAAATAATTTTATTTATTGTCATCTAAGGATTGATAATATTTAAAATTTAGTAGATAAATTAATTTTAGCTGTAATATATTAATTTTATAATGTACTAAAGTATGACAATTTAAAAAAACTCCTTCTTCATTCTTTAAGAATAAAGAAGTCAATAATTTCATATATTTTATCCTCGTCTTATATTATTCAAAACAAGTTTGTAAAATGATGAATGATCTTTTAATTAAAAGAAATAAGAAGTAAATGATTTTTATTTATTGTTATATTTACTTTTATATGATATATGCAATATTGTTTATTATTTGACAAAATTTTAGGCAACTATCAATAGTAAAAATTAGTCACTTTTCATTTTCTTTAACATGTATTAAATTTTCGTCCCCTGATAATTTTTCCTGGTTCCGTCCTGTGAGCAATATAGAATTCTTAGTTATCCATCTTTGTAGAGTGTGATTATGGGGAAAGGGAGATTTAATGACAACGTAGTAGTTATATAAGCCATTTGATCTTTTTGTCATATATACTTGCCTGGCGGTAAAACTAGAACAAATATCATTTAAATAATTTATTCATTCTTTTCCAAGAACAATACCATTCGCTAACATTACTCTAAAATTAACATAGTACGACGGTTCTTAAGTACATTCAAAAATGGTTTTAAAGCAACGTTGTTAAAATACATATTTGGTTCTTTATTTTAGAAGTTTTAAATATTTCTAATGTTTTCGAATAATTTTGAATTAGTCTTTTTTGTCAATTGTTAAACGTAATAGAAATATATAGATACACATATTTTTTAAAAGAATCATTTTCGTGATAGTTTTAAAGAAAGGTCCAATTTGTTTTCGGATGTGCTTCTATCTTCATTAAGTTGAAGCTAATGTAATTTTACTTAGATAAACGGCTTGACGCCGCCAACGAATATCGATTAATTAACTTGATTGTGTTTAGTAGAATCATTTACGCTGAAATCTAAATATAAAGGGGCTTGTGGTGTTCGAATAGACTGATCAAACAGTAAAATTATAAAAGATGTATAGAAAATTACAAGTGGTAGTCAATAAATTTTTCTCTTAACGAATATAATGTGGTAAACATATGATCTGATCTAAGATCATGATCTCATAGATGCTACGTACATTGCAGCATTACATAAGGATTACTGGTGGATTAATTAACTTAATAATATTTTTTTATTTTAGGGTAATGTGCTCTAACACATATTTAAAGAAACGGATAAGAG
This sequence comes from Glycine max, assembly GCF_000004515.6. Lineage (NCBI taxonomy): Eukaryota > Viridiplantae > Streptophyta > Magnoliopsida > Fabales > Fabaceae > Glycine > Glycine max. The sequence continues at coordinate 37,784,968 of NC_038243.2, read as the reverse complement.
GCTTGCATGTTAATGCCGCAAAGACCTTGAGGGTTACCAGTGTCCCTCATAAGCTTCATGTAACCACCCTCACCCCAACTTTTGCCCCATGAATTCCTTATGAGCCAGTATTTTCCCTCAGCCTCCTCACCATACCCAACAATGGTAACTGCATGGTTAAGTTCAGTTCCACACTCGCCACTGAAAACTCCTCCTGAGTAAAACTGAAACCCTTGTCCCTTGGCTTCAAGGAGCACCGAGACAGGTTGAGAGGCCACTGCAGTTAGAAGTTGCTCCTCGTTCTGGGGAGTTACACTTTGGTAACCTCTGATCTGAATTGCAGGGTTGGAATTGCCACTACAAGTTCCAACTGTTTCCACGTAAGGGTATTCTTCTTCATTTGCAAGACCATAGTCACGAATATAGTCGAAGGCTTTTTCCACGTATTGTCCATGGCACCCGTCATTGCTGGCACAATCCACCAAATTTTGCTCAGACAATGAAACCAACTGGCCATTTTTTATTTGGTTGATTCCCTCAACAGCTGCCACAGCTGAAAATGCCCAGCAACTCCCTGCACGCCAAATCACATTCAAATATTACCCAAATTAAAGAACTGTGATTCAAGAACAATACACGTACAATATATATATATATATATATATATATATATATATATATATATATATATATAACATATTTCATGTATTGATATTTTGGCATTAAATTAATTAGCCTTTGTTAGTTATCTAATAACCGAAATTAAACTGCTGTTATTACTATCTAATGCATCATATACTAACAGACAACTCTAATGGTATGTACTGAAAATTGATATATATAATCAATGCATCAAAATGATCAAATATTAGTATAATATATGTCTAGCTATACTATATTTTTTTAACCAAAGTAACTAGGACATTTGGTTCTATGATAAAATCACTATTTTATCTTATAAACTTGGATTATATATTTGTATCGATTATGAAACTAATCCTCATTCCAGATTTACTAAAACTCATCACCTCTTCCAAATCACAATGTGGATACTATTATCAACAAGTAATCCTAATCTTTCACATTTTTTCGTCTGCTAATAAATGGTTATTTTCCCCCGCTAATGAATTGAAATTTGAAATGCGTGATTGTTACTAATAAATCTATATTAATTAGTTTGACACAATTACGACGTACCACATCTGCCTTGGTTCTTAATATCATTAACAGCTCCTCTCTTTCTCCAATCCAAGCTTGCCTCAATGTCACCGACACTCATCTTATGGAAGCCAAGACTGTGGTTAATCTTGAACGACCCTAGTTGAGTTGGTGGCTTATAGAGAGCTCCCGTGTGAGAAGCAACGAATTCTTCGTTAGTCAAATCAGCAAAACTGTTTAGGCTTAAATTGTACCTCTTTTTTCCTTCGTTGTTGTGTTTCTCTATGAACTCCAAATTCTCCTTGAATATCTGCTGGCGCCTGTCCTTCTCTGCACTGTCAGCGTAAACACGGTCGTGCATGGCCATCCACTCTTCATGCTGTGTGGCAATGGAAGACTCAGAGAGAGTGCGTGACGAGGCACGACATATGCATGTCAAGAAAAGCATGAAAAAGGTACCAACAGATTTTTTGTCTAGTGTTAAAGCCATTGCTCACAGAATAGTAAGTGCTCACTAGCAATGTCTTCAACTGAATGGTTATTTGTGAGCATGCATTGAAGGTTTATATAGAAGTTGGAGATTACAGTTTCTCATGCAAATTTTGTCAGTGACAAACACGGCTTCTGCCCCAGCGTGCCCGCTAGGTTATGTCATGTATCATACATCACCGCAATAGAACTCTCCATTATCCGGCAATCAAGCAAATTAATTATACGTTTCACAAACGGTACTTGTTATTAACTTTTGCGGAAGAATCAAAATCCCCGCATTTTCTTTTCTCCTCTATTCTTTTATTATCAAGTCAATTTTACAATTTCATATTTTCATATTATTATTATTATTATTATTATTATTATTATTATATGTTTACAACTTCTAAATATTTCAGTCCTCTAATTACAGTTCGTTAAATTGATTTGCTGTCTCTTTTGTGATGAAATCTTTTGGCGATAAACCAATCCAATAGGGAAGATTAATCTTCAAGCTTTTTTTCCTTCGTGTTCTCGTTCGGTTCCCTTACATCACAAAATCTAATGCAAGTCAATACTATTCGTTTTTCTCATTTTTGTCTTATTGGCTCAATTTCCCCGCAAATCAGGGTCAGGCTTTGTTTGGCTGAGTTTTCTTTTGTCTCTAAAGACTTTTCATCAATATTTTTTTTCTTCCATAAACACAAACACGTATACATGTTTATTTTTTTGCGTGAATTAGAAAAATATTGCGTGCGTTGGAATGCAAGAAATAATAGGCCTTTCATTTGTAAAAATAATAATTCATCGTCTAATGACCTCTTACCTTATATTAATTAATTTAGAAAAAAAAAATATAACTTACTTTAAACTCACTAATATAATTGGACCAGCTTTTTGTTGATCATATAAAATTTATATTTTATTCTTAAATTGTTCTCATGAAAATAACTCTCACGTAATTGCAGTAAAAAAAAAAAAAAAAACTCTCACGTAGTACGTTTCATCTTAATAAAAAAATATAAAATAAATATAAAAGAGTTATGTAAAAAATATGCACAATATTTGAAAGGATAAAATATGTTTTTATTTCTTTAGAATTTTCAAAAGTCAATATTAGTCTCTATAAAAGCTTTTTATCAAAATTTATTTTGAGTCCTTATTAAATTTTTTCATTATTTCGAGTTCCTGATAGGTTAAATTTTCTGTTTAAAGTTTTTATTATGAGTTAGGTGATGACGTGATATCATTACAAGTGTTTGATAATGTTAGAAATATTAGTTTATAAGATGATATGTCATTATTTAAGTGATGACACAAACTCAAAATAAAAGTTTCAATATATTAGAGAATCAAAACAACAACAAAATTTATTAGAAATCCAAAACAAAATTTGATCATTCATTAAAGACCTTAAACTAGGGGGATAACTGATAACCTACATGGTTTAGGCAACGTCTCCCATTGTGTGACTTTCGGTCACTAGTGTAGGGGTGTTCATTGATTCAAAATAATCTAATGAACCAGACAATTTGAACCGAACCAATTAGATTGATTTGAATTTTTTTTTGTTCAAGTTCAACCCAAACCAAACTAATTGCAATCTAATGTTGATTGGTTCAAGTATCACATTCACACTTTTCAAACTTGAACCAAACCTTAACTATATATTGATTATTTTTTTTTTATTTTTTTTTAATGCTTAACTTAATTAATATTGTGTTCTTGTAAGTCTTTTCATTGTGTTTCACTTTAATTTGCCTTCAAAATCAAGGTTTGTATTGGATAATTTGGTTTATGTCATTTTTATTATTATATATAGATGCATTTTTATGGTTTAATCAATTAACCATGTGATATTTCTTACAATTTACGCTATTATTTACATTATTTTATGAGAACATTATTTTATGAGAGCATTATTTATCAAATTTGTGACAAAACTATGTTTTTTTTTCAAACTATTTTTAATTAAAAAGTTGGTCAGATATCCGATGACTCAAATTGAACAAACATGTTAATCAACTAGTTGGTTTGAGTTACACAAAAAAAGTTCTTAAATCGGAACCAACTAAAATCAATTGGTTCAAATTTTACTTTCCCTCAAATCTAAACCAAACTGACCCATGATCATCCTTACATTGGTGGCAAACAAATTGGCCAATCGCATTAGGTGGACACTCGACCACTTGCACAATCCTAAACTGCATTGAGGGAGGCCAATACACCTCAACGCCCATCAGAGGCCTAATCACTAAAGGCTAGCTTGGCTGAACCCTAAATAAAGAGTTAGTCGTCGCCTTTAACGGGCCATGTTGACGACATTCCTCTTCTTTGGTCTTCTGAATTTCATTCATCACCATAGGCTTCACTATGTTGCATGACTGTTTGGAGATCTATTGCATAATGTCATAAACCCCATTTCCATTTGCTAGCGAATGATTGAAGGGATAGGTTGAGCCATCTCCAACATCAAGGTTAATGTGTTGCTAGGGGTTTCTCCCTTATTGTCCACACAATTCTTGTTAACTCATTGACAAGTGTACCAAATTGTCACAAGTAGTAAAGTACTTGAAAGTCCGAGTGTCGAATCCACAGGGACTTTGTTTGTACTTAGATTAATGCAAATGCAATTTAAAAGCAATAGATAAAGAATTTAAAATAAAGATAAGAAAATAGATAAGATAAAGATTTAAAGATCAAAATAGAAGATAAAGAAAATAAGAAAATAAAAGTAAAAGATAAGAAAAATAAAAGATTAATATAAAGATAAAAAAATAAGATAAGAAAAATAAAAGATAAAAATAAAAGAAAATCAGAGCGTGATAATGTTGGGACCTAACATGTCTGTTTGCCTGTGATGTATGAGTTTATGATTTTTCTTTATCAATTTAAGTGATTCTATTTTACCCATATTTGTTCACTTACTTGCCCCTGATTCCTCACGACGACAAGCCTATTTTATTTATCTATCTCTCAAATTCCTTTGCAAAGACTCAACAAATAAAATGCATGAAGTATGAATTCTAGATGTTTGCAAGAATGCATGGGCATAAAATAATCATTCTATGTCTAGCAATGACTTTCTTATGAAATCATTTCTTTTTGTTCTATTAGAAGTTACTCTCTTCCGAGCGTCTAACCCCTAAAACTAATGCATGCATATTTTCTTTAAATCTTATTTAGAAGTTACCCTTTCCCGAGCATCTAATCTCTAAAAGAATATAAAGATGAATAATGCAAGATAAAGGCAGAAAAGATAATAGAATAGAAAACACCTGATATTGCATTGATAAATAGTGAATAGTACATCATACATCGCTTTGGCTTTTAGGCCTGTCAGGCCCTAACTAGGGGTTTAACCACTCATGGCCATGAAAACTTTACAATGAGAGGGGGTGAAAGAAAGAATGAGATAAAATTTCCCCTACTAGACCTAAGGGATAAACCTAGTGTGTGGGTTGTGTGTTTCTCCCTTGGCTTGACTCCCTTCTTATAGTTGCTGGAGTGGACTTGGGCCTAATGTGAAAATCTTTCTTATTCATATTTTTGATATTTTCTCGATCTTTTTCTCTTTTAATCCATCCTTTTTATATCTGCAAGACATAAATAATAAAAATATCAATTCTTATCATTTAAGCCAAAAATAATTGCTAAATAAATTTTTTTAAAGATATTTTCAATATATTTTTATCATCAAAATAACTCAAAATCCCCTAAATTAAAAATTTTGCTTGTCCTTAAGCAAAAACAAAAATGAGAGCAGACTCCGAATGCTCCAACACTTTCAATATCTGCAATTTTTTTTTTCAAATTCTTTCAACTGGTTCTTTCTGCATTTGTCATAATCTCACAATGGAAGCAGAAACAACATCGAGATGAAAATAGTTAGTATTGGAAATCAATCAAGTTGGTTTGTCTCACTTTCCTCACAAGGTTAGTGTTTCTCTCTGCGCACAAGTGTCTCAGGTGAGTGTTTGAAATTCTACGACCTGCAATTAAGATTATCAAATTTTGCACTTCATATGAATTAAAGTTATTCTTACTTACATTTGGTGGATCACTAAGGACTTTTATTAGCTTGTAATGGGGCTTGGCTAAACAAGAAATCATGGTTTTTCTGTGATTTAAAAAACTTAGGATTATAAGAAAGCATGCATCCTTAGAAAAACTTTCACTTATTTTGCCTAGGCTTATTTGTTTTTCAGCCTTTATTCCTCTAACTACACTTTTCTTCTTGGCACTTGTGACATCTCTCTTTTTCTGTCCTTATTTCAAAATCTTTTCTACCCTTATTTGCAATCTATATATATATATATATATATATTTGCAATATATATATATATATATATATAAGAATACTTTGGGCTTACAAGCTTTTGAGGGTGCCTTATTGCGCGCTGCTTTACTTTTTGAGGCAAATTACCTAGCAATCTCCCAAATTAAGGACTTATCATGACTTGGAACCCTTATGCTCTCTTAGAACCCAAAAACAAGGTTAAGATATCAAAATTAGGCTTTGGGTTTATTCAAACAAATCATTATTACTTTTGGCTCAACAGGGGTGCAAGGGATAAATTCATCACAAGTTAGTTTTTTGGCTGAGTGGCTAAAATAAAAAGAAACATGGTCTTGATCATATTCACCTTATGCAAATAATCTAACAGTCTAAGAATGATGCAAAATTAGGAATTTAAAAATAAACGTTCTCTCATAATTAAGTTCACATAGCTCAACGGAACAAGATAAAGTTATCGGCTTATCGGGCCATGATCTTTTTCCATCAAGCTAACCTTTTCTCTCTTTGTGATTCATATTTAATAGTTATTAATCCTCCAACATGAAATTAGGATTATTGGATGTAGCTCTGTCACTAGCTACCACATTGGCAAGGGCAGCCATCAATAGTAACTATAGATATTCCAACCATATATAGTAACTATAGATACTCCAATATGAAATCCTCCAATAAAGGAATTGTGAAATTGAGCAAAAAAGAAGAAGGTGATTTTTTTTTTATTGGTGATGGTCGTGGACCTTTTTACATCTAACATTCGCTTATTTATATTGATAAGACTATATACGAATCACTCTTGGCTCCTAACCCATTATCCCTAGATTTTAGAGGATCACTTAATATGTGATTCAGCAATTGCATTACATTGTCTCTTGTAAACATTGTCAATCCACTCTCCTTGAGCAATTGTATACAAGACAATGGTCCTTATCCTCTCACTATTCCAAATAAACCCTTCTTACTCCTCACCGACTAAATATAGTTGTTATGCTATTGGCTATTGTGTCAATCGTCAGTTGGTGACAACTAAATCTTTGTCAACTAACTATTTTGGTGCTAACAAGAACCCATTCTTGAGCAACATATTTTCCTTCTCCATATCAATCACTTGACATTATTTTAGAATCGTATTAAAGCTTTAACCGATTCAATCGATTGATTTTCATGCGACAATATTTAGGAAATCCCTTTATTAATTATTATTATTATTATTATTATAAGTTTTTTATATGTTAGATTTGATTTTAAGTATAAATTAGAGTAGATTTTAAATATATTAAATAGCAAGTCAAATGCATAATTAAAAAGTCACGCATAATAAATCAACCAAAAATATAAATCAAGTAAAAAATATTAAAACTTTTCATAAAGGAAGATAAAATAAAAAGGCACTAAGTTACATATGAAATTAAGAATGAATTCATACAACACCATTTTTAGAAGAAAAAGACATATAATTTTAAAATTTTAATAAATAATACGAATTTACCTACAAATTCCCTTCATATTTATATATCTTCAATGCTTTCACCATTGTCCAACACTAAAAAATAAGGCCAAAATAAGTAAATTAAAATAATGAGACATGCAAGGTGTGGTTGAAGATAAAAATAAAACAGAGAAGTACAAATATGAAAAATGAGATGAAAAATATTGATGAAAGAAAAGAGATGCATAAACGTACCTGTAATAATGAAAAAATATTAATTATCAATCTTTGTAGAAGAGCCAACAATAAAGTTAAAACCACAAAAGGATCGTGTGCAAGGGTGGTCAAATGAGTTTTAAAATAATCTTACATACTAGTCTTAACTATTTCAAATCAAAATATATTTGTTGAAATTTCCTACTACATGCAAAGTTTCCTTTTATAATAATGTGTTTTTATATTAATACTTATATTTTGCGAAAGAAAGTATAATAAATTAACTAAAATATTCTATATATATATATATATATATATATATATTATTGATTAAATCAATCAATTAAATATGTTGGATTTGACTCTTCTAAGATGAGGGAGGACAGTACACTTTAGAGAATAAACTATAATAATAATAACCATTAATTAATAAATCAAGGATTGACAATATAATAAAGTGTCATATTTCTACAGATTTACCTTGATTACCTGTATCATCTTAAATATACACGATTTGCCTCTCAACTTTTCACACCACTTCTTCACCAATAACCATTCAGTTAAGACATTGCGCCATTGAGTCCTTAGTATTCTGTGAGCAATGGCTATATCACTAGACAGAAAATCCATAGTTACCATTTTCATATTTTTCTGGACTTGTTGCACATCTCGTGCCATGTCACGCACACTCTCTGAATCTTCCATTGCCACACAGCATGAAGAGTGGATGGTCTTTCATGGCCGTGTTTATGCCGACAGTGTAGAGAGGATCAAACGCCAACAGATATTCAAGGAGAACTTGTTGTTCATAGAGAAACACAACGAAGGAAACAAGAGGTGCAATTTAAGCCTTGACATTTTGCTGATTTGACTAACGAAGAATTCCTTGCATCTCACACAGGCTTTCTCTATAAGCCACCAACTCAACCAGGGTCTTTCAAGATTAACCACAGTCTTGGCTTCCATAAGATGAGGGTCGGTGACATTGAGCCAAACTTGCATTGGAGAAAGAGAGGAGCTGTTAATAATATTAAGAACCAAGGCCTATGTGGTATGTTGTTGTATCAAACTAAGTAATATATGTAGAATTAATAACCATCATGCCCTTCAAGTTTCAATTCATTAGGAAAAATAATCATATAAACAGACAAAAAAACGTGAGATGTTAGGATTACTTCCATTCATATAGTCTTTGTGTAACATAAATTAAACCAATAGTATAGACATTCTGCATTACATTAATATATATGATGTATTGATACATATCATATCAATTATCTTTTACCATTATAATCGTCTGCTACTCTGCTAAAATATGATAGGTTACAATATATTGTTAACGTAGACCTAGCTGTGATATATATATACTAACATGTTTAATATAAGATATTTATTTGAGAAAACATGTTTAATATATGATATTTATTTGAGAAAATAGATTATGTACTGAATGTCTAAGTTTTAGACGGTCATTTAATCACAAACTATAATATGCATGATAAGTATGTTAGTTTTACAATGATAACATCAAAGTTGAAAATTTCTTCATAACTAAGGTTGGTTCATATTCAAGTAAACATGAAAATTCAAATAGATGAGAAATTAAAAAGCACATTCCAAGACATGCATAGGAAGTTGTGGAGCACTTTCCAAGGGCTTAGAATTGATTCCTTTGATCTTGAGACTTACACACTCCACTTAGGAAATTGAATATTAGAGTTACAAGGAGCTTTGTGAATGTAACTCATTTATTGGTATCCACTGCTTATTCTTGAAGGAAATCATATCCTTCTCCTATAAATAGGGAGACTTGTGAAGAGGTGGGGCATCTCATCTTAGAAGCAAAGCAAGAGTGAAAGTGAGAAAGAAAGTTCTTGTATTCTTTTTTTTTTAGAAAAAGAGAGTTCTAGTTTTCACCATATTTGGTGAGAGTTGAAAGGAATTATAATCCATCTTTGTTGGGTAAGGTTGAGAGGTATTCTCTTTATTGAGAGAATCATTGTAATCCAACTTTTAAATACTGGAGATATTTAGTGGCTTGGTCCCGTGGTTTTTACTTTTAACATTGAAAGGGTATTTTCATGTTAAAAATTCTTTGTCATTTTTCTACTCTCTATTCTTATTTTTCCGTTTTCGCTAAGTGTCTAACCTCAGAACGCACCGTTCTTATAAAGAGAGGCGCTTTCACATCTTCTTAGGCTGGGGAGAGGAAATGTTCCCATTTTTTAGGATACTCCTGGGAACAGATATCCAATGGAGATGATGGGGTGGGGCCTGTAGCTCAGAGGATTAGAGCATGTGGCTACGAACCACGGTGTCGGGGGTTCGAATCCCTCCTCACCCAGAACTGGCCAAAAAAGGAAAAGATTTTTCCCTTTGAGGGTAAGAAAATCATGATCGGGCTAGCGGACCCAAAACTATGGAACTTGTGAGTACTTTGTAGAAATGGAATGGTCTTACCTTGCTGTTTTCTGTTTATTAAAAAAAAGATTCATAAATTGTGGATATTATTAAATAAATCCAGTAGGTCCTAATCTTTTAATCCCCATTTTTTTTTGTTTTACACTTCCTCAACCAGGTTTGAGCAGAATAGAAAAACAAGTAAAGTATTATTAGCATAACAAAAATGCGTTCCTCGTCATTAATATGTTTGCTAGTGGTAATTGTGACAGAAGGAAATAGTGCTGGTGATTTCCAACAAAAGTCACACTAACAATAATTTCTTATTAGTTGTCACTTGATTTCCAACAAAAGTCACACTAACAATAATTTCTTATTAGTTGTCACTTGAGACTGTAAAACTACTTTATACTAGTACTAGATGATCACTAAACTCTATTCACTTTAGTGTGTGTTGATATTGTTCTTGAATCGGAATTCCTTTGGGTCATGTGCAATTTTCTGTGCGGAGTTGTTCGGCATTTGCGGTTGTGGCAGCTGTGGAGGGTATTACCAAAATCAAAACAGGCAAGTTGGTTTCATTGTCCGAACAACAATAGTTGAATTGTGCCAGCACTGATGGGTGCCATGGACAATATGATGAAAAAAACCTCGACTATATACAAAGTTATGGTCTTCAAACCGAAGCAGAATACCCTTACGATGGAAAAGAAGGTCCATGTCTCAATCGGTATGGTGAAACCCGTAGTCAGGATTAGAGGTTACAAAATTGTGCCTCCGAGGAACGAGGAGCAACTTCTGAAGGCAATGGCAAACCAACCTGTTGCAGTAGGCGTTGGTGCTAGTGGACAAGCATTTAGGTTTTACTAGAAGGAGTTTTCACTTGGGAGTGTGGAACTTACCTAAACCATGCAATTATTGCAATTGGGTATAATCAGGATGCAAATGGCAAGTACTGGTTGATAAGGAATTCATGGGGTGAACAATCGGGAGAGGGTGGTTACATGAAGCTTAAGAGGGACACTGTGACCCTCTTATCCCATAGTTTAAGTAAATGTGTCGGAGCAAAAATCATTTAGGTAGTAAGAGCACTATAATTAATCTAGATCACTAATTTAGAATTATCTAATAATTTCTAGCGTTAGAGAGTAAGAGCCCTATATTAATTTAAAATGGTAATTAATACTTGTTTTTCATTAGTGAAAGACCAGAAATTACTGTGTAATATGTTGCCTATCCTTGGGTAGTGCTACAGTTCATATATATATGTCTCCCTCATTTAAGAGGCTGATATGTGATCATGATGTATACGAGGATATAAATTGATGAAAGTATTAGGTAAATTAGACAATATACTATATGTTAAAAATTGATTTTGAATGAAGCATAAGCAATTTTCTCAGTTGAAAGTGATTTTATTTTAGTAATCAAACATCATAAAATTGAGTTAAACTAAATTTGACTAAACTCACCATGATATGATCCCACCATATAGAACCAAACATGCACTAATTAAAATGGTGTGGGTAAAGATAAACTATCAATTATTATAGTTCACCGATCGAAAAAAAAAAGTGCATGCACTTAGTCAGACACTCTACTATCATCAATACCAAATAATGAAGTAAAGACAAATGAGGCTATGATATCATAAACATCAAACATTATACATGCAGAAATTTTTCATTCTCCTTTTTATTCGCTCCATCAAAGTTTAATTTATAACTTTTGCTTCTACAAGAGTGTTTAGAATAAAATTTGATGACAAACAAAAAATTTGGAGTTTGAAAAGATCTTAATATGGCTGAAACAAATATATTAAGCTACGAGGTAGAATAAATAGATGTAAGCAATTGAGTTAGACTTGGGGCAAACGATCCTTACAAGTTACAAACACGCATGAAATGATTTTTGTTTCCAATGATATTGATGATATTTCTAACAATTCAATGTTTATTCTAAATGGGGATGTAGCTCAAATGGTAGAGCGCTCGCTTTGCATGCGAGAGGTACAGGGTTCGATCCCCTGCATCTCCAATATGTTTTAATTATTTTAAACTTTTGTTCTATGATAGTGTAAATGCATCAAGTTTTGGGTTTTCTAATCATTCTTACACTAAATAATATTACTACAAAATAGCTAGTGTGTTTTCCAACTTTTTCGTGCATTTTTCTATCGTTAGTTTTTTTGTTATATTGTTTGCAAACCATATATTAGGTTCAATTGTGTCTTTCATACATCTCATCACATTCCTACTCCAGGACAAGAAATTGAAATTTTCATTATGAGAACTACGAAATCTATGTATTATTTGACACTTTAGAGAGATAGGGTAGATGAGAAAGAATTGTAGATTGATACATAGTATCATGATATGAAAAAGAAACATATATTCTGCAACTGTCCATGTTTTTTTTTCTTTGCCTACAAGTAACAATGTATCATGAAGCGAAGGCAAATTGATCAGCATGAGATAAGTGAAGAATTTAGGGAATGTACCTTACGCCAATTAAGCAATTAAGATCTTGGAAAGAAAATAAATATTTTCTTGATTCTTTCGTGTCTCTCTTGGTTGGTTCCTTTTGGTGTTTTCTTTTTGTGCACGAGCCTTCATAGAAGATCGATGATGTCATAATTCTTGACCAGGAGGAGAGACAGTTTTTAATAAAAATATGCATAAAAATGAGACATGCAAGCACTTGAATATTACTGAAACCTGCTATATACTAGTGTTGCTGGTGTTTTAAAGAGGAAAATTAAATGTGAAAAAAAATGGAAAACTAGTTTGTTTTTTATAACTTGGGTCAAGCTATGTGATTTGAGATAAGTTGGGCCAATAGGTTCAGATTTTGAACTGGGGCCTACTTTTCTCACCTCCTTTAATGTTCTTCTCACCCCTTCAAAAACAAAGGAAAAGTCAGTCTTGCTCCTCTGACTCATTCTTTTCCCTTCACTCTGTCGTCTCACCCCTTCAACATTCTTCTCCTCCGTAAATTTCCATTTCTCTTTTATATTTAAGTCATAATAGAAATATGTTAGCACAATGAAAACATGAACACGTAGACATGACAATATTTAGCGTAAAGAATTGTGATAACAAAATAAAAATATAGACACATAAGGTGAGGTTGTGCCTGTGTTTTCGCTATGCATAACTTAATCATGCACATTTTTCTTATATATTTTTTTAAAACACTACTTATATTAAAATAAAATAAAATACATGCACTTACTAATTAATTACAATCATAGCACACTCGGAATATGTATATATGGTCAGTCCAAACAGAATCGAATGAATACAGATTATTTTTCTTCAGTTCTTAAGGTTAGCTCGTTTCTAAAAACTGAATAGATGTACCGTTAACCTTTTTCACTACGTTCTCACTTCTCACCCAAAAGAGTCATATTTTAAATTAATAATGTTATTCGTATATTTTTATTTATATTATTTTTATAATAAACATTATTCTTTCTAATTTTTTTAAACTAAAAAATTAAACATTAAATTAAGTAAAGCATACTTATGATGATTAAATAATTATGTAAAATTATTTTATAATATTAGTGGATAATATTTCTTTTTTTAATCGAAAATATATATTCCAAATAAGTAGTGCATCGTTCAGATCCACAAAATCATATTCTTGCCCTTTCTAAGTTTGTTTTGTCATCATCCATTGCATTTAAAGTCAATTGAAGGGAATACGTCAAGTCTGATTACGGAGTTTACGACCTAACTTACATAAAACCTAATCTAGACCGATCTATTTAATTAAAAGGTTAAGCTTAGATTTTTTTAAAAGTCTATTAAATTAAATAGACCAGACTTAGGCTTATTAAAAAGTCTTATAAGTCTTATAGGCCGGCCTATATATATATATATACTTATATTATTTTTTGGTATAATTAATTTTTTTTTAAACTAGCAAACTTTGATCACACATTGTTGTTCCATAACTTTCATTCTTATAATTATGTAAAACTTTAATTATAATTTAGGTGTGACTGATGTGCCCCTTTATACTCCATAGCAAATGAATATTAAAATTTAATGTGAAAAAGACTTTTAAAAAGGCTATCAGGACTATACTAGGCTTTTAAAAAGACCAAACCGAATCAAAATAAAAACTTTTGATAGGTTATAGGCCATATTCAGGCCTCAAAAATTCATTATAAACTAGATTCAAACCCTTTAAAACCTGATTTGACCTGACTTATTTCCACTATACTTCAGTACATGCTCGAATTGAGTTTGTTATAATGATTGAGATGAGTTTGTTATAATGATTGAGATTTGCACAATGATGAAACCAAGAGGACAAAACGTTGTTACCAGTGCCATTGTCAATTTCATGAAAGAGAGCTTTCTGAGTGGATCCTCGTAGATATGATCATTCCAGCAACAACCGAATGTCTACTGCAGCCCATCAATATTTCTTTCTGCAGCATTTTCACCCTAAGCATGTGTTCCACTTCCACATACCTTATAATACTATATAATGATAAATAAAATTCATATTAATATAATGCTAAGTATGTGGTTTTCAATTTTCGGTCAGATCAGTTTTTAGTTTATTTATTTATTTGCATTGGTTCCAGGGTTTACAACAGTTTCTTACTTCCTTATGCCCACAAATTGTACAATCAAATTCCTTAAGTAACTTATTAATCTACATTATGATCAAACTTCAATGTGGAGAAGCTGAGTTTAGGATATTGTTCTTAATTAACTCTCTTTAATGTGGTGAGAATGTGAAAAAGAGTTTACTATTTTTTCCCCTAAATTTATCTAAATGTTCATCGGTTTATTGAAAAGCTTTTGGTGATTATGTTAAAATATTTCTTGAGGATTAGTATGAATAAATAATTATTATATTATCCTTTTAGTATCATTAATAGATAATTTAAAATAAAATAAATATCAAAGGTAGATTACGGATTATTGTAGATGTGATTAAATATAAAATTATTCCTTTGATGAGTTGGATCAGTTATTAATTAGCAGATAGCTCATTTGTGAGATTCCTACTTGCTTGAAGGAAATTATAAATTTGCTGTCCTATTAAGCAAAATTATTCTCCATATGTCTCTCTTAATCACAATCTATTCTACTAAAATAGTTTGCTCAAAAGTAAGCATTACTGCTCTCGAGGTTAATTAGGAGTTTTCATCGTCAAGCCATACTCACAAAAATGAATAAGAATTGAGATTAGTGTAATTATACTCATTAAATTGAGTGTGATGATGATGATAAATAATAGCTAAACTTCATGTTGCATATGTTTTTTTAGGATAGAACACATATATATTTTTATATTACATGTAATTTGTTTAGTTGGATAGATTATTATAAGTAACATTTTTTATAATATTTAATAGAATTGCATACTAAGATTTAAACTAGATATATCATTAGTTAAACTAAAGCATTTTCATGTGAGTTCATCTATGTGTTGTGTTGAATAATGATTTTATTTCATATATTTATTATTGTAAGCTTAAATAAAAAATAGAGTCAAACTAATTTATTAGATGAAAATAGAAAATGAGTTGAATGATTAAGAAAAAAATATATATTATGAATTCGATCCTCTCAACTAATAAAATTAACATTGAAATAAATTAAAATAAACTAACATCTGCATATAAAAAAAAACTAACTTATTAGATATTAGTCCAAAATTTATTCATGTAATAAATTCAATGTTTCAATCTAGATGTTCGGCTCATTCATTCATCTCAATTTGATTTCCCTTAATTGTGTTGCGTGCCATAGGTGATGTTAATATTTAAAATTTTAAATCTTCTACGTTTTAGATTCGAGAGTTTTACTTTAAAATAAACTAGAAGGATACTCCAGCTTTGAAGGCTGATTTGATTGCTTTTACATATCCAATTTGTTAAAGATCATTTTTATTAAAGGAATCAATATAATATTTATGTGATGAGTATAATATTTATAAAAATCTAAACTATATTTTTTTTTTAGTTAGCAAGAACAAGATAAAAAGATGAAAATTTTTGGGATGCAAATTTGTATATTAAAAAATATTTTTTTTATTGATCTATAACATTTTTTAATTTAGAAAATTAAATTAAAACAAAAAATAATCAAAACACTAAACAGTATTTTAATCTTATTAAAATATGTAATTATTTTAAAACAAAAAATAGATAAATGATAATTATGAATAAATATGATAATAGGACAAAGCATATCATCTCCGTTCCCATCTCCACTCTTATTCCATCTTTGATCTCTGTCAAATTTTGTGTCCACCCTCATTCTCATTCGGGGGATCAAATATGTTCAGTGTATTTTCCTCCTTATCCATTGAAAATTATTATTATTTTACAACAATATATTTTAAAGATATTTTAAATTAGATTTAAAATAATTTTTAGTAAAAAAATCTCAACCTTATAATATAAATATTAATCAATAAAATATTTATTTATAAAATTATTCAAATTTATTTCATGTAAAAATAAATTTAACTAATTAATTTATAATTAATTTGTATCCATCCTGTTCTCATTCTTAATCACTAAAAATAGCTATCACTTAAATGATATATTTTTAAATATTTTAAATTAATTTTTAGTATAAAAAATCTTAACCTTATAATAAAAATATTAATCAACAAAACATTTATTTATGAAATTATTTAAATTTAATATAAAAGTTTTTTAAGTAAAAAATAATTTTATAAAATTTTAAAGTAAAACTATTATCATTTGGGATGGATATATCTGTCCCAAGAAAATTTTATTTTATTATTAGAATGATAAGGATTTTTGTTTTACAATTAAAATTATGAAAGAGGAAAAAGATAAAAAGAAAAAAGTAAAAAAGAAGAGAGAGAAAAGATAAAAGAAAAAAGAAAAGAGAGAAAGAAAGAAATTTTTTGGAGGAAATGTTTTTAATGAGATACTCACATGTGTTCCAAGAAAATCTTCTTTTATTAATATAATACATACATGTTTTATACCTTTTTGAGGAGCTATCACTAGTCGTGTCACTGAAAAACTCTGCTCTCCACTCCACAGCTTTCTTGGTGTTTTCCTCTCTTATGATGCTCTCTACTAGACTAATATTAATTCTTGATAAACTTTTGAGTTTTTTTTTTTTTTAATGGAAAACAAGAGTTGACCCGAAACAAGTGGGGTGATATTAAATAAAAAGGAAAACGATGCCAAAATATTTACGAAAATTATATTATTTTAGTAGATTTTGTTTCAAAGTCCTGTATGGGGGTCTACACGCTTGGGTTTACTCTAGACTATGGACAAGTAATTTTAGTTATATTATGACCTTTATAATTAAAAAATAATAATATTCTTTAGGGAAAAACAAAATTCCAAAACGACATGCTAATTGTATAACATTGTGCTGGCGTTTTCTCTTCATAATCTTTTATGCGAATTTATCCCTGTTTAGCAAAGACAACAAATTTGGTTTGTTTTATATATTATATTAAACGACAAAAAATATGTTTTTAGATTTTTAATATTCCAATAGAAAATTAATATATTTTTACTCATTTTTAAAAAGAGTATATTAGTAAGATACAACTTTAAAAGAAAGTTAGTAAATCATAATTTTCTAGCACACTTAAAAAAAGAAGTGAGAATGTATTAATAACTATGAGCCTTAATGTACACTAACTATGTACACTAACTTGTTTTACAATAAGAACATCCTACCAAACTAAATCTTTGAGAACAAATTCAAATGAAAAATTGCTTGGGGAGAGATTTTTGCATCCCTGACTATATAATACTATAACTAATTAGCATACTCTATGAAAATCGGTTAACAACATTTATTTTAAATAAATAATTATTTTCTGACAATAAATCGTAGACAAGCTTCCACTTAGATTTAATGAAGAAACTACATATTTCAATGCAATGCAAGTGCTATCTCTCTTTCATATTTTCTGCTGGCATAACTGTAAAATTACTCAATTTAACATGAAGAGAGCAAGTTATGTGATTATAATACTATTTTCTATAAGATATGATTATAACATTAATTGTATATTCACACAAATAATTTATTGAGTAAAAGAGTAACTTTGGCATATAGGACACAATCAATTAACCAGATGAGTTATATTACAAGACATCCAAACCCATTATAACCATAATAGGTGACTACTTCAAGTAAAACATATTTGATTTCCTTTGAACGAAGTATTATATAAATTCAAGTCGTGAATGGAAAATTTATTGCGACAGTTATTATCATTATGAATATTATTAATTTCTTAAAAAAATCTTATAAAAAGTATCTGTAGTCTTATGTCGAAAAATCCCATTATAAGTAAGCTATTAAGATAGATGTAATGATTGGGTAAAAAAAAAAATAAAAATTGATGCAATGATAAAGAGTTTGAGCGGTGTATATAAGAACATAAATTCAAACCTCATTATTATTATAATTATCATTTAAAAAACAAATCGAGTAATTTGTGCCCAAGGTGGTCTTGCCAAAAAAAATTAAGTTTTTCACTTATATTGATTCCGAATCATGAGAGAGGAATGGAGTAAATGCAGTTGGTCAAATTTGAACAGCAATCCACCAATAATAAATTCTGTTTATAATCGTATGGAAAATGCTAAGTACTAAGAAGTACGAAAACAAGTTTTGTAAACCTGCACGAACCTTTGTTTTCCATAAAAACTTGTTTTACATTTTTTAACTTTTTAATTAAGATCAGTTAAAAAGAAGGACATTAATCCACATCAGATTTCGTGCATTTGATGTTGTTGTTTTTCGTACCAAATAGCAACCCAATAAATAATTATTATATTAATTTACGTATAAATTATATCAAGATCTCGAAGTTGAAATACATAAAGATTAACTTCAATTATACAAAATGAATGAGTAGTGTGCACAAAACTATTTATATAATATTATAAGATATTCTTGTAAAAAAAATATTATAAGATTTTAATGGATATGTATTGTTAGTATAAAAACTTTTACATACTGATAATCAATTAAAAATCATGTTTAATATAAATTTTAATATAATTATCATAAAGTCAACATGATAATTTATAATTGAATAATAATATAATTTACATTATCACTAATGCCTTTCCTATTTTCTCGTATTATAATTTATAAAATATGAACTGCTTTCACACCAAATAATAAGCCTTTTTTTTCTTCTTTGCATAGATGACTAAACCTCAATTATTTATCTATAATAAAGCAATCCCACCCGGCCGGCTCTGTAATTGTATGTGGGGTAGTGAAAAGATTTTCATAGCTAGCTAATTGGTTTATTTATCATGATATCGCACTAGATGACGCAATTTAACAATAGAGTAGTTAATTTAGGAAAACAAGATTGAAGCATATGAAATAGTACATGATGGAAATTCGATGTGTCCCGTGACATGCTGCAGGGCCAGTGGAGCACAAAATAACAATTCCATACTCAATAATGTATAGTAGTAACATTTGAATTTCCCCCATAAATTAAGCTCTCATCAATTTCAAACCCACAAGTCACATAGAGCACCATAATTAACAACGAATCCATCCAAGAGCCCTGATGCCCCAACTCATGTTAAGAAAATAATAATCAATCAAAGTTCACTAGCAACACCATGTGAACCCACCCTTAGAGACAACTTTTTTCTTGTGTTTCTCTCCCCTATATAAACTCACTCACAAGTGACGAAAAACAAAACAACGTACAAGGCCTTTTCTTATCTCTCTCTTTCTTTCTCATCTTTTGGGGCCTCAAAATAGTAGGTGCCACTACACAATATGGGTTCCAAAGTAAAGACCTTGGTTTTGCTCTCTTTGTTTTGCTTGGCTCTATTTGAGTCCTTGCACCAAGCAAGAGCAGCAAAGTCACATAATGATCATAATGTGACTCGCTTGAAGGGGAGAAAGGAGTTAAATAGATGTAATTTGTTCATTGGAAGTTGGGTTATTGACCCTTCACACCCTCTCTATGACTCCTCAAGCTGCCCCTTTATAGATGCTGAGTTTGATTGCCAAAAGTATGGGAGACCCGATAAGCAGTATCTCAAATACTCTTGGAAGCCTGATTCATGTGCCTTACCCAGGTAGTGTCAAGGTTTATGAAATGCATATTTGCTTTGTATAGCACTGGTTTCAAACCAAAATTCTCTTTTTTTGCAATTGTTACAAGCAGATTGGTAACATGTAAAATAGGCAAATTATAATTAACTTGTTTGAAAAGAAGTTATCCTTTTCTTACAAAGAATTAAGGATATAGCTTCCATTGTTCTTTTTTTCTCTATCAAAAGTTAGTTTTGAAAGTATTTGGTAAATGGAGTACGTATCAAAGGGGTTAGTTGAGTAGCTTAAATAGTGCTTAAGATGTTATAAATCTCTTAATACCTACGGATTAAAAAAAAAAAGAAAATTTGGTAAAAAGGGTGTTCAATTGGGCTTTGTGAGTTAAACAAATTAAAAATGTTTTAGAGTAGAGACTTCTTGTTTGAAATTACAGAAAGTATTACAACATGTTATTAAGATAATGTTGTATACTCACGGGTTTTGTTGAATGTGATATTGTAATTTTTGTGTTTAGGTTCGATGGAGTGAATTTCTTGACCAAGTGGAAGGGTAAGAAGATAATGTTTGTGGGAGACTCATTGAGTTTGAACATGTGGGAATCATTGTCCTGCATGCTTCACGCGTCGGTGCCGAATGCCACCACCAGCTTTGTGAGGAGACAAGCACTCTCCACTGTGACCTTCCAGGTTTGCTTTTCATTTTGTTCTCTTTGTCTCCTTTCCCATTTTTATTACACAAAACCACTGGTTAATACAACATTCTCACGTGTGTCTTCGTTTTTCTTCAGTTAGTTAATTAACCATCGTGTGTGATTATAAATTTTATAATATATGTTTTTGGTTTTTTCTAAAAGTATATTAACCAAGTATTAAGTTAGGTTTTGACAGAACAAATATTTAATGGGATCGAAGTAAAATAAGCTTTAATAAAAACTAAGGTAAAAAAGATAATTAAGTAGCAATTAAATAGAAGAGTACTATATAAAGGGCAAGTAGTACTAAATTCCTCAAAATTAGAAATTAGGAGGAGAAATCATTCACATGATAAGTAGTCGTTAAGTATTAATTCTTTTTTTATATCTTGGAAAACTTGAATACGTGAGTACTTCTCCTCAAAAATAGAAAGAAAAAAAAAAGAAGAAAAGAAAGAGAAGTAAGAGAAAACCACTGCTTAATTTGAATAACGATAATGCCATGAAAGGCAAGTTGAAAATATGGGCAAGTAAAAATACAAAGCAATCATTTGATGAAAATTGATTCTACATAAAAATTATGAGTGCTTGAATAAGTGGGGCAAACAGTCAATTTACCTATTCTTATCAAGATTAAGCCAGAAATAAGAGGTCCCAATAATGCTTTTCCGTTTTCCATTAAGATACATCTGAAATCACTTGACAGGCTGTGAGGTGCTTGCCAACCTGTGAGTACAAGTTGGAGGCCCTCTTGCAATCATTAATTTAGACAAATATTAATCAATATTCTTAAGACATTAGATCATTGCTTAAAAAATTCAAATAATATTTTTTTTTATCAGAATGTATAAAATTGTGATATCGATGATGTTTTTATGTTTTTCTATAATTTTAATAATTGATATATTTTTCTAGTTTATTAACTAATATTCTAAGCCAGATCTTTAGTTTAATTAGCATAGCATCTCCCTTATTAGTTACCACATCATAATCAAAATCCATTTACGGCATAACATGTCAAACCGTAGAATGCATAATGTTTGCAAACATTCGATAAATTTCTGACTTGAATTTATAACACGTAGAAGGAAATAAGTAAAAAGAATCATAATTGGGGAAGCCAGATAGCAACCCTGCCCCTACTAGTTCACGGGATTCCTTAGAAAGGGAAAAGCTGTACAATTTGATAATCAATGTTTTCCAATGTTTATAGTTAAGAATAGGCCAATATTATAAGGATTCGTATATGTTTAGATCAAGGTCCAATAAATTCTTAAATTATACCTACTAAATTTAGCTAAATTCCCCGATTATATATCTGTATCGAATATAGAAATCCAATTACTTCTACAGGCAATTGATCAAGAAAAATTACGTATAGGAAT
The DNA here is from genome assembly GCF_000004515.6 of Glycine max. Classification (NCBI taxonomy): domain Eukaryota; kingdom Viridiplantae; phylum Streptophyta; class Magnoliopsida; order Fabales; family Fabaceae; genus Glycine; species Glycine max. Next base: position 37,762,863 of record NC_038243.2, on the reverse strand, counting down.
TGATATTATTTATGTTAGTCATACCATTTTTCAGTTTTCAATTAAAAGACAGGTTGCCATTACAGAGTAGAGTATATTTATATCTTTTCAAGAAAAAAATATTTTAAGTTGCTACGTAAGCGAATTTTCTATTAACTTGGTCTAAAATGTATTGTTATTGGGAGTACAGTATGAGAGTTATTTTATATCAGAATAAGGAAAGTAAATTTGGACCACGCTATAATATATGTAGATAGTAAAGATTTAATATCTTACGATTATTTAATAAACTTATATGACTTTTTAAAAAATTAACATAACTTGTGTATATTTTTTTTAATATTAATCATTCATCATGATTAGATCTAATAATTAATTATATTTGTTTTTCTCACTCTTATAAAAAAAAACCTTCTCATACATTTTTATTAATATTATTATTATTTTGATATAATCAACTTGTGTAGACAAGCTACTATTTTCCACGTGAATAAGCTACTATTTTCCACGTAAATATTTTATGCATTCACACTTCTCTTCTTTTGTAATGATTGAATTGAACCTCGTGAACTCGACTTGTGTTACCTTTTTATTTCTTTCTTTCTTACATATCTAAGGTTATCAAATTCGAGACTTTATACATACTTATGAGAATTTTATAGATTCAACTCGTAGACTCGTAATAGTCTACTTCATATAAAAATAATAATAAAATATTTATAAATAACATATTAATTAAATATTTTAACAATATGATAAAATAAAATAGTAAATCGTAAAGTTTCAGCATATTTAAGCAATTAAGTCTATTAATAATACATCACCATTAGAAAATAACTTATAGATGTTATAGTAGTGGTAGATCATTCTCATGGAGAGTTTGATGTTATTAGAGAATAAAGATTTAATATTATTAAAGATGAGAATTTTGTATTGGAGAATAACTCGTTAAATGAAGGTATGTTGAATGATAAACAAACAGAAAATAATAAAAAATGACTTACATTTTGGTCTAATTTTTTTTAACTTGCTAATTCGTTGACCCGGTGATAAACTCGAGAGTCTACTAAGTTTACTTAAAGTTTATTCAGACTCTACTAAAAAAAGAGTTTACTCAAGAGTCAACTCGCAAAATACAAGTGAACTAGTAAACTCGTAAAAATTAACAAGTTAGCTCGAGAGTTTGATAATCATGCCTAAATCTGTTTCAATGTGAAATGTAATCTCAACCCAAATGGAACGAACTGTGGTAACTAACAATACTAGTTGATGGGTTTGTGCTTTTGGAGGACTATGGAGTAACCATACAACTATATCGCACACCATATTTGGTGGACATAATTCAAGAAGATGCTGGGCGAGTGCTCACACTAGACTCCATACAAGCTGGTAATGCTTGGACAGGCATGGACATGTTGATCTTCAACTCCTGGCATTGGTGGACCCACAAAGGAGATTCTCAAGGGTATTATGCTTTCTTGTACATGATGCTATTAAGTGTATATTTGCATAATTTTTTTGATAAGAACTTATAAAAAAGAAAGAAAACTAATAATATTTTGTAAGAGTTAAAATTAGTCAAGTTATAGATACATAAGTTAATTTTTTTAATTTGAATATCTTTTAATCAAGAGTCAAAAATTAATCTCTCATAAGATATCGGAATTCATTTAAGTAATTGATTTTTCTTAATAAATATTTTTTCATAAACATTGACTATAAATCAAATCTTTAAATACAGCTTAAGAAATAAATTTATTTATCAATTGACACATTATTGATTACATAAGCCAATTTTTATTTATAAAAGAGTTTGTTTCATTTTTTTTTTGTTTCTTCTCTTTGAAGTGTTTATGAGAAAGTTTATCCAGACAAGTTCCAACTCTATTTATATTAATAATAGAAGTGAATGTATGTCTACATAACAGAAAAAGGTTGTGTTTGTTAGGATTTCTGATTTGCTTGGTAAGACCTCATTGATTCACTCTCCTTTCTGCTTTACTCTCAAACTTGACGGTTGTTGATGTTTACTACATTCAGATGGGATTACATAAGGAACGGTTCCAATCTAGTAAAGGATATGGATCGTTTGGATGCATTTTTCAAAGGGATGACCACATGGGCTGGATGGGTTGATCAAAAGGTTGACTCTACCAAAACTAAAGTTTTCTTTCAAGGCATTTCTCCTACTCATTATCAGTAAGTAACTCTCATTGGCCCAATTCCTTCTTATTCTTCTCTTCTTAAAAATACAAGCTCACTTCTTGCAAGTTCTGATTTTAAGTTTTCCTTTGTTTAAAAAAAATATTTTATTATTTAAAGTTTCTTGTAAATTAAGTTTTATCCATTTTTTTTCCTTAAGAGACGTTAAAGAAAAAGTTACACCAAATGCTACAAAATTCAAGCAATTGAAACTAGAACATAGTCGTGTTTGAATAAACTTCGTCGTAGATACTTACGGGAAAATAAAATACGAATGTAAAATGTTCTGAGTTTTTTCCATAAATTAAAATCAACTTATACATGTTAGTTCTAGGAGAAGATAGATAAAAAAAAAAAAAAAAGAAGCTTCTTTTAAAGTTAAGTGCTAATTTTAACATGTGAAAGAAGTTCAATTCATGTTACCTTATGTTTTTTTTTTCTTACAAGTAATTATAGAGAAGTTTATTCAAAAGGGTCTTTATATCATATTCTATATGTCTATCAATAGCTGAAATTAAACATTTTCAAAATTCTCTAGCCAGTTAATAACATACCATTAACTAAAATTCATTTCATGATTCAGAGGTCAGGAGTGGAATCAACCAAGAAAGAGTTGTAGTGGAGAACTAGAACCATCAGCAGGGTCAACATATCCTGCTGGTCTACCTCCTGCAGCAAACATAGTGAACAAAGTGTTAAAGAACATGAAGAATCAAGTTTATCTACTTGACATAACACTTCTCTCACAACTACGAAAAGATGCCCACCCTTCTGCCTATGGTGGCTTGGATCATACGGGTAATGACTGCAGTCATTGGTGCCTACCAGGAGTACCTGATACTTGGAATGAACTTCTATATGCAGCTCTATTTATGTGAAGTTATATATTAATGTTATATTCTAGTAATTAAAGGAATGGATTCAATTGTATTATAGGACTCTTGAAGAATAGTTATGACAGACTTGCAAACTAAGTTAGTCAGGGTGATCAAATTGTTACACGTGTCCAGAAATTGGGAAAAGTACTTTAGAAGGGGATAGTAATGTTTATTGGATTACAAATTGGAATTGTACTAATGATTGATTGATGCATAATTCATATTGAATCTTTCATATTAATAAAAGCTTGCAAATTTCAGTTTTAGTAAATCTTATTACCTCCAGGTCCTTTTTATAAGAATGTAGTGTAGAAAAGTATTTAATAGTGTTTTGAAATGTATAGTATAATAATCGGAGAAAATTTAGAAATCTTAATCCACATAATCATAGAAATCTGATAGGCATTTTTTTAAGAATTTGTTATCATCTCCGAAAGACGCCAAGCGTGTTAGGAAACTGGTTCAAAAGGAAAGAATCACATTTACATCATAGAAGTTATAACTATTAGTTTCTGAAAATCAGATCTAAAACGGGAAAAATTACATCCAAAACCTGAAACCTGAAAACCATCCATTTTACAACCAATCAGTAATCTTAACGTAACTAACAAAAGTACTAGGTACATTCATGCAGAAACAATGAAAGGAGAACACAACTACTCTTAATTAAAATACATAAAAAGCTATAATGCAAATTTTGCTCTCACTGCAGCTTTACTGAAGCAACAAAACTCCAACACACATGCAAGTTCCCCATAGAAAGATTCCTGCAAATCATTTAGGACACATGACAAAGGTTAATTAAGTAAAGCTGTCTTACACCTGTCTTACATTTGAATGATTGTGTCCTTCTAATTTGAAGCAAAATTGCCAAGAAAAACTTTGTGCCCTTGAAATAAGCAACAACCACTTCCACTTTACTTGAGGAAATTGTTGAAGATATACTTTTGTAACTGCATAATATTTTATTTTTCAGTTTTTAAAATAGGATTTAGTAAATAAGTTGGTTTCCTATATTTTAGGAGTAAGTCAGTTTTAATGGATTGGCCTAGTCAATAAGTTGTTCCTATCTTTAAGGAGCAAGTTAGTTTTAATATTTTGTTTTGCTAATATCTTGTTATCTAATTAGATTATCTTTTGTTATTTATTGTATCACTGCTGAGAATAATTTGAATCAGAATAGAATAATTATATTTCATCCGCATACGTATTGTCTCTCTTCTCTCCTCTGTTTTTTATAATTTCCTCCACAAAACCAACAATTGGTATCGAGAGCCTTATTCTTACGGGACCTCTACCATGGAAGGTGAAGCAAGTTTTTCCCACATAACTCTTCCAATCTTTGATGGAGAGAATTATGATCTTTGGGAAGTGAAAATGCAATCCTACATGGAGTCTTTGGATTTGTGGGATGTTGTGAAAGAGGATTATGAAATATATCCGCTGCCTGAAAATCCCACCATGGCCCAAATTAAAAATCACAAGGAAAGAAAGATGTAGAAGGCAAAGGCGAGGTCATGTTTGTTCACTGGTGTTTCACAAATGATATTCACCAGAATCATGACTCTTAAATCACCCAAAGCAATTTGGGATTATCTGAAAGAGGAATATGCTGGAGATGATAAAATACGAAGCATGCAAGTGCTAAATTTAAGGAGGGAATTTGAGCTTCAAAGGATAAAAGAGTCAGAGACAATCAAAGAATACTCAAACAAATTGTTGGGTATTGCCAACAAGATAAAGTTGTTGGAAAGTGATTTTGCTGATTCGAGAATTGTAGAGAAAATTTTGGTAACGGTGCCAGAGAGGTAATGAGCATCTATAGCTTCATTGGAGAATACAAAGGATCTGTCAAAAATCACATTGGCAGAAGTGCTACATGCCCTGCAAGCTCAAGAGCAGCGAAGGTTGATGAGGCAAGATCGTGTTGTCGAAGGTGCTTTGCCCGCCAAACATCATGAAGTTGATGAAAGCAAAAATGATTTTTTCAAGAAGAATCAACCAGCAAGCAACGAAAATAGTGCAAACAATCAAAACAAAGGTAAGGATAAAAAGAAAAATTATCCACCTTGTCATCATTGTGGCAAAAAAGGTCATGTACCTTTCAGATGTTGGAGGAGACCGGATGCAAAATGTAACAAGTGCAACCAGATAGGGCATGAAGCGGTGATCTGCCCCAACAAAAATCACCATGATGAGGGAGCTCAGATTCGAGGAGGACCAGCTGTTTGTGGCCACATGCTTCTTGAGTAGTGAATCAAGTGAAAGTTGGTTGATTGATAATGGTTGTACGAACCACATGACATATGATAAGACTCTATTCAAGGATTTGAAGCCAACTAATGTCTCAAAGGTCAGAATTGGGAATGGTGGCTATATTCCAGTAAATGGAAAAGGAACTGTTGCAATTTCAACGTGTTCAGGTATCAAATTAATATCAGATGTTCTTTATGTACCTAACATTGACCAAAACTTGCTAAGTGTAGATCAGTTGATTAAAAAGGGATTTAAAGTGTCCTTTGAACATCAACATTGTTTTATCTATGACATTGCTGGTCGAGAAGTTCTAAGGGTTAAAATGAAAGGTAAAAGCTTTTCATTTGATCCAGCAGAGGAGGAGCATACAACCTATTTCACTCAAGTCACACCCACGGAACTCTGGCACAAGAGACTTGATCATTGTCATCTTGAAAGAATGCTAAAAGTGAAAAAAAGGAAATATGCAAAAGAAAATTTGAAGAAGTTTCAAATAGAGGAATGCAAATCTGTTAGCACACCAATGAATCAAAAGGAGAAGTTCAGCAAGGAAGAATGTGTTGATAACATTGATGAAGGATATTATAGGAGCTTGATTGGATGTCTAATGTATCTCACTACAACAAGGCCAAACATCTTAAAGTGTGAGGGTGTCTAGAAAAGGTTAATATCCCTTTTAATAATAAAAAAGGAAAATTAAAAAAATATATTAATTGTATTTTGTTGGATATTTTTTACATAATACTACTTATAGATTCTTAGTTATTAATTCAGAAGTATATGAAATTTCTAATGGTACTATTATGGAGTCTAGAGATATGACTTTCTTTGAAAATATTTTTTCTTGAAAAATAAATTGTTAAATCTTTGTATGGTTTGAAACAAGCTCCAAAGCATTGACACAAAAGTTTGATTAAGTTATTCTTTTGTTTGATTTTCAAATTAATGATAGTGATAAATGTGTGTATGTAAAACAATTTAATAATAATGAACGTGTCATTTTATGTTTGTATCTGGATAACATATTGATATTTGATAGTAAATGAATTTCATAAATGATGTGAAGTTTTTCTTGTCTAGAAATTTTGATATGAAAGACCTTGGTTGTGTAGATGTGATTTTGGGTATTAAGCTTATAGAGAAAAATGATGGTATGATTTTTTACCCAATCTTATTATGTTGAAAAGCTATTGAAGAAGTTTAATTATTTTGATGTGAAACATGCGTTTACTCCTTATGACTCATCCATCAAGTTAAAGAAAAATTTGAGTAAAAGAATTTCTTCACATAAATATTCTCAAAATATCGGTTCTTTGTTGCATTTGACAAACTTTTCTAGGCCTGTCTGATATTGCCCATGCAGTTGGTAGATTGGAAAGTAATTGAAGGATTTAGTGATATAAAATTGAAGTTCTGATTTTGATGAAATAAAATTGACGAGTGATTATGTCTTTGCTTTAACTGGTTGTGCAGTATCATGAAAATTTTACTAGACAAATTATTATTTCACATGAAAGCAAAAATTATTGTTTTAAATACTACTACTAGTGAGACTAAATTTCTTTAAAATGTATTATGCAATGTATACCTCCAATGCTAATGCACTGTGATAGTCAAATTGTTATATCTAAAGTGACTAGCAAAATTTTAATGAAAAAAGAAGACACTTAAGAGTGAGACATAAGTCTATAAGAAATTTGATTTCTCATGTTGTCATTTCTCTTGACTTTGTCAGGTCAGAAAATAATATTGCGAATCCGCTTACAAAAAGGTTGACATGTCAACAAGTATTTGAGTCGTCAAGGGGAATGAGATTAAAGCCCATTATTTAGTTACAACAATGGACACCCGTCTCCATGTGATTGGTGATCCCATGAATGGAATTCAACGGGTAACAACGAAATTGTTTGTTGACTAAAGTACACCAAAATGAAATTTGGCGGAGCTGTTCCGTTTCTCATTCCTATGACGAGGTGTATTATAAATTGTGGCAATATTAAGATTGAGGTATTTATATATGTGTATTTTTGGTTTAAAAGATACCTCTTAATGAATCCGATGACAATTATTGTAGGGGTGGGGGTCACAACCCACTCTTTGAGGATTCACCTAGTGAGTGTGGTGGTGGGGCCGCCACTATGAGATATGGGCTAATCTCTAAGGGACACTCACGAAACAAGATACAAGCGCAAGGCCGTGTAACGCACTATCACTGATTAGAATCTAATTGAACACCAATATTGTAGGGGTTGTGTACTAAAGTCCGGTTAAAGAATATGTAGTTCAAGACAATCAAGTCACTACATTTTTCTCGGATGGAAGTTCATAAACACTAGGTATAAGGCTCAAACCCGGAAGGTTCCTTATACCGAAATACAATATCACATGTTCTTTCTCTTATATTTTTATACAAATTATCTTTTAGAAAATATATTTTAAAATTTTAAATTATGTGGGGGAATGTTGATAAATATTTGTGTTTTAATTTAAAATTTATAAATATATATTAATTATATTAATTCTATTTTATAAAATAAAATATTTATTTTAGATTTTCTTAAGATTTTGTTTTAATGAGTCAACAATTTGTTAGGGTTGTTTTGATACCTCTAAGTTGTTGTCTAACGGTTATATTTTCCAACAGTCATATTATTCTGTTGTTGCATAAATGCTTATATATATCTTCCTCTCTAGAGAGAGAAAATCGACAGAACTACAATCTCATCTTTTTCTCCCAAAATTTTCTATTTCTTCTCTTATAAAAACTTATTTCTTTAGAGTAAGAGCATGTTTGTTCATAAGGTTCGGGGATTCTTTCGCTGCACACGATCGAAACCAATGGGTTGTCGTATCTTGGGAGAGGAGCGCAATATGAATTTTTTACCCGTGCAGTGGGGGCGTTTTCTCTCTAAAAATAGTGTTTAAGCGCTTCAACCCACACTATATCTTTTTTTCCCTAATTTATTTTTTCCTTGTGCTTATTGTATGTTATAATGCATTATTCATGTACTGTCAATTAAATTTATTTTGCTACTGTTATTTTGTTATTTAATTCAAAACTGTGCATTTTCTTCGTATTTATTTTCTTTCATTTTATTTTATTTTCTAACAGTATATATACTTTAAAATGTTTATAGTTTCTCTCTTATTTATTGTGAGTGTAAAGCATAAGACAACACGTGAAAGTTGTTAAATTGTTTATTTTTTTAAAAAAAATTATAAATATTTTTGAAAACCTTTCTTAAAACACTCATATGGAACAAGATCTTAACTCTAACAATGTCACTTAAACGGAACAAAAGTTCAAAATCTAACAATGTCTATAAGATGAATCAAGTGTAATCTCACGGATGAAGTGCAATTGTCTCATAGTGTATCTATATATCAAATACTTAAATCTTTTTCTCACAAATCGATTCCTTTATGTTAGTAAAAATAATCAGCTAAAAAAAATGTTACTAAAAATAAAAGAGGTCTTGAATAGAGAAAAAGAATACAGAGGTTTATATTAGTTTATCTCATAACCTTATACTACATTCTGTCTTTAATAACAATCAAATGGCAACAAATTTATATCAGGGAAGACAAGTAAAATGAGATCAGTTTGGTTGAGTGAGTTCATGTGAAAAAATAAAATTTAATATGTGGTGAGTCCAACACACAACAACTTTTGTCTCCTAGTAGTGAATGTATAATTTTGCCCTTCTATGTTTGCCTTGATTTTTTTAGTATCACACACGGTCTTTCAGTGTATTATAGTATATTAATCAGTTTACTCAATTTTTTCAACTCTATTTTTCATATATTTCTTTTAAATCAAATAATCCAATAATTTTATTTTTATTTTGTTTCTCTTTTCTCTAACCATATCTCTTCAATTTCTATTTACTTTATTTATCTCTTCATAATCAAGCGTAGCTTAAAGACATGTTTATAAGAATTATATTTTTACTTTTACGAATATTCTTTTACGCATTGCCTTTTCAACCGATCAAATCAAGTATTCTTTATATTTGCCTTTCCAAAAACAAAAGGCAAGTCTTTCCAAGCTCAACAAACAATGCAAAGTTTCTAAGAGAAACGCAACCTTAGACTATTGTCTTATAGGGATCAAGTACAATAAATGATAGTTTAATATATATAAGTACTTACAAGGAATATAGAGAATGTTTCAAAATTTATTATATTGCAAATAAATATGACTTTATGAATCCAATGTTTTTCTATCCTCAATTTGTGTTTTTAAAGATGTTAGACGATGTAGAATATAGTGGTGGAAATTTTCTTCCCTTTCCATCAATTTTAAATGTTGGGGATGTAGTAAATGTTACATTAAATGTTTTTCCCATTTTGACAAGAATATTCTGATTCTGCAACTTATTTTTGGGTTTCTCTTCTTCCTACTTCACCTCTTCTTTTTCATCTTTCTCTTCTCTCTATCTCTTTTTGTCTTCAATTTTTCATCTTTGTCTCTCCCATTTTGAAACCATACAAAACAAATGTTTAGGGTCATTCCACAATTCTTCCTGCAATTTCAAATGCACAAGCTAACTCCTAATAACAATTTGACGAAGCTCCAGCCTCCAAGAAACTAGTAGCCAATATATAATTTAGACGAAGCTTATGATCATCATTCATCAAGACGTTGAGAAAATATTATGATCGATCTTCATGAACAACTTCTAGTTTCTCAACAAAATGTTGAGCTTCAGGCTTTGTTGCATAATCTATACAGCGTAGGAAATAGGTAAAATGCGAAAATGTTTCAATAAATGAATCAAATTCAGTAGTTAGCTAGATGACTGAATAGGGTTAGCATAGGGCAAAACTTTGTCTAGTTTAGTGAAAGACTTAGACGAAATATGTTGAGGGTTAGATGAATGTGATGACAAAGATTTGAAAATAATTTTGTAAAACTATGAATCAATCAAAAAGGTTGTAGAGGTTATGAAAAAAAATGCAAAAATATATTGTTATGGTGAAGCAAAGAAAAATCAATTCTTAAACAAAAACATTGGACTAAGGAAGTATGATGATAGAGGCAAGCAATGTGGAACATTTGGAAGCACCTTCTATGTAAGGTGGCGCTGACTCATTGTGAGACAACAACATAGCAACTTCATCTTCTGTTGGCTTCTCCATCTTGAACAACACACCATAGCACATTTGCATATAGCTCCAGTGGCTTGGAAAGCTCCAATATTCTCGTGTAGATTTTCTATTCATTTCCTTTGTTTATGAAGGTCTTGATATTTGGAATCTTGTGGCTCTTAATTACCTTAATTGATCAGTTGATTGCAGTACTGTTAGGTCCAGCAGTTGTTCTCGGTTAATGCAAATCAAGATGCTTTTAGAAAATTTTCACAAAATATTTTTCTGCATGCAATGTTCCATGCAATCTTCCTCATGAAGATGGTAAGTGACATTTTTATCTCTAAAACCGAGTGGTATGAATTTTGATGACCTTTACATCAAATTCTTTCCTTAAGGTCAGTTAGTTTGATGAAACAGGATAATTGTGGATTCCTTTAGGATGGTGCAGACAAATGGGTTGTTGATATGCTTTGTTATTGATATACTTTGTCTAGGGCATCCTTCCATACAAATGCTCCTTCCTCTGTAGGGCTTTGCTATGTAGAGACACTACCATGCATGTTGAATCTCATTCATGAGAAATCCAATATATTACTCGAATGCAACAATGAACTTTATTATTTGTGCAAAAGGAAATACATAATGTAGATGTTATGTAAAGGATTGATGATATGTATGTAAACAAATATTGAAGTGGAAAAATCTCAAGATAGTTATTGAGGACTAGATGTAGATCATGATCACAGTTATGACCGAATCGGAATAAACGTACAGTAGTGTCAATTTTCATCACTCTTAATCCTTTATTTTTAACAACATATTAGAATAATTATATACGTACATAGCGTTAAATTAAAAGATTAATACAGGAAAAAATAACGTAAAAGAGATTAAATACATTTACAAAATTAGTTTACAAAATATATTTAATACATTTTAGAAGCTAAATTCCAGAATTATTATTTTTGCTGTAGTGAACATTTCAAAAGTTAGTTTCAAAATGTATTAAATACAAATTCAATATTCTAGAAACTAATTTCTAAAATGTCTATCACAACTCAAAACATATTTATAAAATTAATGTTTAAAATTAAATTAATGCTTTTTAAAACTAATTTCCAGAAAGTATGCCAGCATTCAGATACATATTCCAAATTTTAATCTCCGTAAGAAGTACTTTTTACAGAAAGAAATACTAAAAATACGAAAAGTATATATATATATATATATATATATATAAGTGGGGGAAAAAAAGGTTTATAAGAAGCTACACCCTACTAGTAAAAAGTATGCTTACTGCACTTGAATGTGATCCGGCCTATCAGGGATTCTGTTTTTGTTTTTGATGTTGTTTTTTACCCAACCAGTAGTGGCTGTACAATTATTACATACGGGTTTTCTGGACCAAAAAAAATAGAAAACGTTTTAGGGAATCATAACTCATAAGGTGTACTACAAAAAGAAACCACATCCGAAGGAGGCGTAGAAAATTCAAAATTATGGACGAAACCTTTTTGGTGATTGAATTATGGAAGAATAATCGCGGTATCACAGTTTGAAAATTGTTGATATATTATTATCCCTTTACCTATATTATTAATATTTCTCGTAGTAACAAAGTTCATCAATGAAAGTATAATACTCATACAAAACAACTCAAATGTCCATTTGGCCTATGGGAAAAAAATCTTCTAACTTTCGTGTTTCCTAACATGAAATTTGCTGTTTGCAAACGACAACGCCTAAAACCAAACATATCTGTATTCTGTGCACTTAATGAATAGAAAAGTAAATAAATAATAATGGTAACAAAATTTATTTGCAGTAAAAGAAAAACCAGTGATAATGGAACAAAATCCAACAACAAAAAACACTAAAAATTGCAGGATTTGGTTAGAGAAGCGAATTTTTCAAGTAATTCGAATCAACATTTACCAAAGCTGGAAAAGAATTTGTATTACTATCTTATCTTGTTTCCCAGCAGCAACTAATTTATGATTAGAGAAGCAGATTTGCCCCTTCAAGTATTCGCAACAGCAACATGTGCTAGAATGGAACCCGATTTGCGTTTTTCCAGTAATGAATCATCGAATCATGAATCATGAATTTATGAATGTGTTCTACACTTTAAGGATGGCTAATACTATTTCCCATTCTATTTACAAAATACAGAAAAATGGGGAGGGGGGAGGGCGCAACTAATTCTCTGAAGCTGAGTTTGCTCCATCATATGTTGCAGACCTGCAAAAGAATTTCTGTTGCTGGCTGTGGCATTGAACATGGCATGACCTCGCTTTATCTCTCAACTCTTGAAACGCCCTCATTGTCTCCACATCAAAACCTCCAGCAAACTGCCACACATAACAGCTCCTTAGTCATTATTATTCCAATAAGAAATGCTAGGAACACTCCTTTTAACATGTCAATTTTGTACAATATTGTTCAAACATGTTGGGGGAATAAAATTTACCTGATGTACTCGGAACGCGAATCTAACTCCTTGGACAATAAGCTCTTCTTCTTCAGGCCCACCACCACCTGTTTCAAGCTCAGCAGAGACTCTCTTCATATACTTCATAGCCAATTTTACAGATGCCAGCTTGATCTGTCACAATTTAACATTGCAGGTACAATAAATGAAGTGAGCTAGCTAACCAACATTCTTCACTTTGTAGTAAGAAAATTAGTAATAGCAATCTACTGTGAGGTAATGCTTTATCCATTCTTCTGCACATGCATGTGACATTTATTCATATATAGGCAATCATATTAAAAGGATCTTTTATTTCGTTCTTCATATAAATAATTAAAACATAAAGTTCATGATGGGCAAAGAGAATTTCCCTAAAAAGATGAAGCAGACAAACAAATAGACTGTGGAGATCTAGGACTTCCATGTGCTTGTGCAGATCAGCACAAAGAAATAGAAGTCGAAGTCCTATCAGCAAAGATAACCATTTCTTTGACATTTCGCTATCAGCTACTTTGTCTACATGCAATGTGGTAAAGTTTTACGATGCTAATTTTTTAAAAGAAAAAATTACAGATTGGTTGGGTCAATCCAACACAAATGATTTAAATACAAACCTTTTATATTAACTGATGAGCGGGACCATTTCCACCATTATTCAATGAAGATTATGGGCAAACACAATTCTTGCTCATTCTTCAAATAATTCGAAAGATTTTGGATCATCATGTGTATTATATATTAAGCTATAACCTAATTAACCTAGGAGTATTATATTAACCTATAACTGATGCTATATCTGGAGCTTGCAAAACATAATATAACTTTCATGGAAATTACCTGGCTGACATAGCCACTGTCAAGCATCCAATCCACAGGAATTTGGAACACTTTGTATCTCTTTGTCGCCGACTCTCTCATTCTTGAGATATTGTAAATCCCATGTTCTAATCTGTCATGATCATTTAAGAAAAATTGACATTAGAGAGTGCTCACACGAACATTTAATTGACATTGAATAAGTAAGGCAAGTGGGGACAATTAACATGTTGACGCACTTTTCTAAGAGAGTCTGCATCTTCTTAAGAGCTGGACCACACAGCTGCCGAGGATCATCCCTGAAAGACGAAGCCTCAGATACCAACTTCTTCAAATCACAATAACCAAACGCAGCTTCACGCAAAGCATCAGCCTTCTGCTCTGGCCAATCGAAGTGCTTCAGCACTGCCCTTTCATCCACCTTAAACAACAAAAACAGACAAATCATATAAACAATAGAAGTATATAATATTTATTTATTTATTTTTTACTACAATTTTCATGCAAATGAAAGAAGAAACACTAGTAACATTTAAAAATAAAAGTACCAAATAAGAGAGTTCGTCGTCAAGCCATTTGACAAAAGGCACCACATCTTCAATGTCCGTGAATGCTGCACTCTCCACCTCTTTGATCAGGTATCTAATAAAGTCTCCTTGTGTTTCCACATCTGTTTTTATCTGTAAAAATAAACAATGTTAACAATATTGACCAGACAGTACCTGAAAGATCCTTAATTAACGCTAAATTGTTGAATATTATTAAGCCCTAATCAGTGGTATTAATCAGCTAAAATCAACTATAATTTCTTTGACTAATTGACTACTATGACACTAGGTTTCAGTAATTGGAGAATCTTTTCTTCCCTGTTTGACATGGAATTCCACAAAATGCCATAATTTTGGGGCATATTTACGATTTTGGGCATGCAAAATTCGAATCAGATTACTGTCTTATCTATGAAGATATCCAATTCAAAATAAAGCAAGAAAAGCGACTACTGCACATGTCAGCAGACAGTGACATAATAAATGGCCAGTGGCAAACCCGTAATTACACGGCGAAATTCACGTGCACTTACCGCCAACAAGTGAGTCGAACGGTTCTCGATCTCGCCGATCATGTCACGAGCGTTCGCCGTCGCCGGCATCTCTGCGCCGGAGCCAGAGTCTCGCCGCGAATGCGAGTCCCTCCGCATCAGCGAGTGGTAAAACTCCACCACCTCCGGCACTCTCCGCACCTTCGCCGGAGCCACTCTTACCGCCTTCGCCGGAGGCGGAGGCGGCGGTGGAGGAGGTGCCGCCGCCGCATTCGACGCAGGCTTCCTCGGCGGAGGAGGTGGCGGTGGCGGAATCCTTCGCTCTGTTTCGCCGGAGGAAACGCTCGACGGTGACGACGGCGAAGAAGAAGACGTAGGCTTCGGCGGAGGATTCGGAACACGTGGCGCCCGTGACCCAACAGAACCAAACAGAACTGAGTCAGAGCAATCAACGAGTTCCTCCGAGTTACACCGCGAGTGACGTGGCCTTTCAGAAATTTCCGAAACCTCTTTTTTCAAATTCCCGCTTCCGAGATCTGACGCTGTTTTCTTCAAACTCCTCATCAGATTCGACCTAAACGATACCTCCACGAGCTTATGTGTAGCTTCTTCTTGCTCGTGAATCTCCAATGCCTCTGTTCTGTTGCTGCTGCTACTGCTACCACTAAACGACGCCGTTTTCTTCAACTCTGCTATTTCCTCTTCCAGCGCTTTGATTTTTCTCTCGTTCTCTTTTTTCTCTTCTTCTGCTTTCACCTTCAGTTCCTGCAATTCCTTTCTCAACCTCTCGTTCTCTGATTCCGCTTCTTCCGCTCTTCTTCTGCTCCTTTCGATTTCGGTTTCCCTCGCGGTGATCTCGTTCTCCAGAACGGGGACAATGGCGATGGACTCCTTCAGCAACTTGTGCTCCAGCAGCTCCGTCTTCAAGCGCGACTCGCTCTCCCGGAGCTCCTCCACCAGGCGGAGCAGCTCCGCCACGTCCGGTGGCCGAGGCTGAACCTGCGCGGAAGAGCGCGGAAAGTAAGCGCCGAAAGAGCGAGAGAATGAGGACTTGTGAGACGAGGATTTCGCGGTGGACGGCGACGGAGGAGGAGGCTGCTTCTTCTGCGGCGGAGGAGTAGTATGCGCCGCCGCCGGTGACTTCTGAAACCCCATTGCTACTCTTACCTTACCCGTACCCGCAACCATGGTTTTATTTATTTATCTATTTTTCTTCAGTGTTTAGGATTGAATGGATCTCGCAAGAGTTTTAAACATGACAAAGACGACGTCGTTGTCTGTGTGTAGATAGTTAGATAGAGAAACTGGAGAACGAATGGTGTTGAAGAGGGAGAAGAAAAATTAAGGGCACAGTAAACGATGAACGGTCTTTTCTTCTTGAATCCTTTTTGAGGGAAAAAGGGTGATATAAAAATAAATAAAGAAATAAAATATTATTAAATTTTGTTAAAGACAATATAGAACAAGTTTGAAAAAAAAATTAATGTTGTCCAAGTGTCTGTATTCGAGTTATCATGCGTGCATTTATTTTTTGGTTGAGTTTAGTTTGAAGGGAACTAAGACTTCAATTGGGAACGGTCGTGTAACGGTTCGTTTTATTACTTTTGGTTTCGTATGTTTATTTTTATTTCTTTGTATGACCATGACCATGGTAACGGTTTGATCTTGTACGAGTTTTCGGAGTAACGTGTACTGTGTCGTGATATTTTCGCGATTTATTGTAATTGTCGTGTTTGGTCGTTTGTTTGTTTGCCGTTGTTTTGAGCTAGTCAAAAGGCGTCTAGGTGATGATGGTTCTGCTGGGAGATGGGGTGGGTTATCGTTCAAATGGACAGTAATTTGTAGTACTTGTTTTCTTTTTACTTTATGTTTTATAAGCATTGATGTAATAAGAAATTAACAAAACAAAATTAGAGAAGCTTTTATATAAAAAAAAATACTTATGAGTAAACGAGATTGAATTAAGATTATAGTTTTAGGAATCAGTCGAGACAATTATGGTATTTTTCTTTAAAAAATATAGTTTTAGGTTCTATCATATAAACTATTTTGATCAATCTCATCCTCCTGACTAGTCATTTTAATTTCAAATAATCAATTTTCTTAGAGTGTATGAAATAATTTTTTTTAATTCTTTCCATGATTATCTAGGATAAATAATGTCTGGAATAAGATAAATGTGTACATACGACCTTTAATATCTAAGAGTTGAATGAGCTATTGACAAAAGGTGTAAAAACTCATGGTTCTTTTTTGAAAGAAATGTTTTGAATGTGAGCGATTTTATGTGGACAATTAGTGATTTTCTTGGACTTTATACTTTATCTAATTGTAATATTTATATTAGTTATGTTTGTTCAACTTCAAATTTTGATGTTTTTCTTTGTCTATTAAGGTGTAGTAACAAATGGTGTGTTATGGGTCATCAACAATTTTTGGAGAGGGATCATACATTTATATTGTATAAAAAGCAATTGGATAACATAAATGACTAAAGGGATGCACAGAAATTATTATTTGGGTTAGAAATTTTGGAACAACTTGATGCCATGAATGTATTGCATCACATAGTAAAGGAAAGTGAAATCATGAAGATGAAAAACCAAAGCAATGGAAGAAGAAGATGATATTTTTTAACCTTCTTTATTGGAAGGGTAATTTTTATGCCATAATCTTGGTATTATACATATTGAGAAGAATGTTTGTGATAATGTGTTATATACATTACTTAAGATGACAAATCAATTTGCCATAATCAGCTTGTGTTCACTCTTTGTCATTCAAAAATCCTATTACCCAATCATTCTTCATAATGATGGTCAAATTAATTTGTCATCTTGTTGAAGAAGTGAAATTAGGATGGACAATGTCCAATCATTGGATGTATATCCAATTGATAGGTAAAAACATTTGGTTGTGCTTAACTCATTTTTTTAAGAAAATATTGATTAATAGGTTGTTGGGATATTTGAATTAAGAGTCTATAAGTGAAGCTTATTTCAATGAAGATTCTATTAGTTAGATGAAGAGACTCACAATTACATTTGAAATACAAACTATGGTGCAACCAAATAGATCAATAAGTTAAGCTTATTGGGATGGAGACTCACAATTTTAACTCATTATATGAAGTTGATGTTGAAGTATAAGTGTGAGATAAAGTCTCATATCAAGTAGAAGTGGAAAAGTTAAGCACCATATAAATGAGAAGAAGAACCATAAACTTGAACTTTAAGGTTTTGAGTTAAAGTGTAGTGTAAATATTCTTATATGGTTGCTCAATGATCATCCTTTGTTTGAGCACATTACATGTGTCTCAATATGCAATATTTAAGGAGCTTTGGAAGTCCTCTATATCCTTTTTTTTCTGGAGCCTTTCATAAGATTTGTGGTTAGGTGTACATTATATTCGAGGGAGCATAAAAAGGAAATTCATTTGTGATGATCTTTAACTGTTAGAATGTAATTTTAACCGCTATAAAAATCTCTTTTTTTTTTTTTTGTAGTGGTAGGTTAAAACAATTATGCATACAAATATATAAGAAATGTGAGGGGATCAAGAAAGGTTTAATGTTAGCAAGGATCGAGGTTTTGATCATTTTTTTTATGTAGTTTGATTCACAAGTAGTAGCGACGGGCTATTCTTGCTTTAGACTGGTGCAGGATACTAAGGATATTGCAGTTTGTGGTTTATTAGTTGGGTTTGTTCATATTAGAAGAGAAGGGAATCAGGTTGCAGATTCCTTGGCTAAGCATAGTTTGTCCTTGCAGGTGGAAAATGCTTTTTTTTTTTTTTTGTAAGTTCTAGTTGATTTTATTCTTTTGAGCCTATTGGTTGATACATTTACCTTACAGTTATTTAGAGGTTTTTAGTTTGGGAGCCTTTGGCTCCTTTTTTTACACCACAAAAAATATATAAGAAATATGATACCATCAAATTGATCCTAATTAATATCAAATGTCTATAAGGCATACCTAATGAAAAATATTAAAAAAATATTACTACAAACACACACGAACAAAACCTTGAAAAATATTAGTATAAAAATAAAAACGGAGAAACATGCGCACAAAAATCTTGAAAAACATTACTACAAAAATAAAATGGGAGAAACACATACACAGATTTTAAAATTTCACACTACATTTATAAAAGATTAATTATGATATTTGAATATATATATATATATATATATATATATATATATATATATATATTTCATATTAGTTTTTATAATTCAACTTCAAATCCTCGTAAATTGTTAAATTGAGTGTGATTTTGTCAATAAAAATACCTTGATAATATATTAAGTTCCTCGTGTGCAATCACATGATAGATGCAATATTTGAGTTTCAAAAAAAATATTGAGTATGTTTGGTAAATTATTTTTGTTAAATTTTAATTTATTTGATTAGTTTAAAAATTTATTTGGCCAATAAGCGTTTGGTAAACAAATTTATGTCATAGTCTTTTTTTTATACTGCCCAAACTAACACTTAATCTCATAGCTTATAATTTTTCAAATCATCAACCCTATAATATAATTTATCATTTATTATCTCTTTTTGTATTCTAACATTTAATGTAATAAAATTATTTTTTTTATATTATACTATTACTTTAATTTTCAATCAAATTATTTTTTTATATTATACTATTACTTTAATTTTCAATCAAATTATTTTAAAAAAAAATAAAATGAATTAAAATATGAAGTTTTAATTAAATAAAAATATAGAAAATGAACATGTAATTTATTATCACTCTATATTTATTAATTATTTTAATAACTATAAAATATTTTTAATTTATGTTATGTTCAGTCAAACTAAGTAAACTAAAAACTAATTGATAGTTAAAAGCTTTTAACATAATTTATTAAATCATAAGTGTTTGTAAAATTATTTGTTGAACTACTTAAAAAATATAAATTGACATATTTATATGATATTTTCATATAAATTTTATTTTTATTCTATGGATAAAAATAAATTCTGAAGTGTCATAATTTTAGTTTTTAATTAATTTTAAACTCTTGTAATTAGTTATTTATAGATAAATTTTTCTCATCTTACTTTAGTTTCAATTATTATATATTTTCATATTATGTATTCTACTATTAATAGTATACTATGTCTTAAAAAAATAATCAAATTTAAAATAAAGTAAAAAAACACACACTTAAGTATACAATGTACTTTTATGATGTTAATTAGTGTAACTATTAAAATAAATCACCTAATATAAAATTATTCAAAAATTCAAAAATAAAATAAATCTAATATTTATTATTATAAATTCGTGAAGTATAATGTTAATATAATAAATTAAATAGTATAAATAGTATAATTGTTAAAATAAATAGTGTCATATAAAAAACATGTAGGAGAAATAATTGAAAAAACAAAAAATAATAAACCTGATTTATTTTAAAAATGGATTATAAATAAATTTAATAAATATTTAAGAATAAGAAAGAGAATAAAATATAAAAAAAGTTTGTTTATCAAATAATCACAGTAAGTTATGCTCGACAAACCATTTCAACTAGCTTCTAGTGTTTCTTATTAACATAAAAACTTGTTTAACTATTTAGTAAATAATTTTTTAATAGTTTCTAGCATTTTTCAAATGCTACTTATGTTATGTTTAATAAAATTAACTATTGAAGTAACTGAAAAGTGTAAAATAATAGATAAATTATAAAATTATGACCTATTTAAAAAGGGATAATCAGAAAATTAGATAAATATATTGAGCATAGAAATGGAAGAAAATATAATAAGTTGAAAGATAATGTTTTATAAAAATTACTTCAAATAGTGCTTTAAAAAAGCTAAAAATTATTTAAAAAAACTTGTTTACCTAACAATTCAATAATCTTTTCAGCTAGTAAAGAAATCTAGAAGTTTATTGAAATATCTTGTCAAACATAGTTTTGAAGAAATTTTTTTAAAACATTAGTTTTTAACTTCTAATTTTTTATATATTTTTTTTATTTTTATCCTCAGTACATTTATCCCATCTCTTAATTACTCTTATTAAATAAATAATGCTTTTTTTATATTTCTATCATTTTATACTTTTTAACTATTTCAACAACTTGATTTACCAAACATTTATAATTGGATAAGTAGTCATTTTTGTCCCTAAATGTGTAATTCACTAATAAATGTGTCCTTCAAAAATGAAAATACAAAATTTAGTCCCCGAAAATGTAAAAAGTGCGACAAATATATCCGAATATTAATAATAGATTATGACTAATTATTATAATTTTGAAAAATTTATAATGATTGCAACAAAATTTAGGGAGAATTATATTACACGGATAAATGTCTATTTTCATTATATAATTTTTAAGCTTAATCAACGGTTGAGACATTCATAAAATATTACCAATGGAAGTGAATTTTTATTATTCTGGCGAATTCTTCTTACTTTTCTTCAACTATAAAAAAAAAATAATCCTTTGGATGTTAATTCTTGAATAAATGCTATCAACACGGAAAAAAATAATTTCCTGTAAAATAATAAGAAAATCATTGTTTCTGTTTAATCAAATACTATTTATTTAATTTTTTTATAAATTTTTCATAATAAAATATGAATGTCTATTAGTATATTCAATGACATCAAATTACAAATTATAATAATAAAAGTTTGTTTATTTTTAAATTATTTTTTTTAAATCATACACAATTATTTTTTATTGACTAATCATTTAAAAAATCATAACCTTAAAAAAAAATCATTCCAAAGGAAGTGAGTATTTTTTACAAATTAAAAGTGTCATTGCAATTGCAAATTTTCCTAAAAATTATTCATGGATCTAATTTAACTATAATATTTTACAATAAGCATTATTTTTACTTGAATCTTTCATCAAGCATGAGAATATAAAAAAATTATTTATAGTTTATAAAACGAGTATTCGTTTTTGTTTTAGACTCATTTTAATTTACGAGTTTGTTAAAAAAAATTTGTTGCAATCATTATAATTTTTTTTTTCAAATTATAATAATTAGTCATAATCTACTATTAATGTTTGGATATATTTGTTGTACCTTTTACACTTTTGGGAACTAAATTTTTTATTTTTATCTTTCATGGACGCATTTGTGAGCAGACAACTGGAAAGACAAAAAGTCAAAAAAATATTATATGACAAATGTGCTCTTATGTTGATAATTAAATATGGTCACATTAACAATTATTTTAGTGACAAATTTATCCCTCTGTGTCACATAAGTTATTTTGTTAACACGGACAAAAGTTAACGGTCAGATATATTTGTCGCACTTTTTACACTTTCAGGGATTAAATTTTGTATTTTTATCTTTTAGGAACATATTTGTCAATGAATTACACATTTAGGGACAAAAATGACTATTTATCATTTATAATTTAATAACTTTTCAATTTCCAACTAACTTTTTAACTGATTTTACTCATCATAGCCTTAATAACTTTTACATTAAAAAATGGTAAAATACCTATTTTTTTGTACTAGCCCGTGATTACGGGTGTCCATCAATTAACTAGATCAATAACTAATTTTGTTTACAGTATATAATTATCACTGATCCAAGAAAATTTTATACATGAAAATAATCAAACACGAATTATCTATTAAATAGATCATTCTCTCACCTGTGAATTGAAATCTTACACCAATGTGCAAACCCTTTTTGTTTGAGAAAAATAAGTATCACAATACATTTTATTTTATTTAATTAAAAAAATAATAAAATATTATCATTAAGGAACGAAATCTTTGAAATTTCTCTTTCTTTTCTTTTTCTCTTAAATATAAATTTAAAGATTTTCTAACTTCTCTCGTTATCTTAACAGGTCATTTCATTATAATCCTAATTAACTTGAAACATTCTGTTCGTGGCTTAAGAATACATTCATTAATTATTTCACGTTTCAATAATAATACCAGCTTATATGTCATCTTCGTTTTGATAAAAGTCATGTGGCCATCTTAATTGTTATTGCATGAGCAATTTAATTAGTAGTAACATTTTTGGGCCAACTTAATCTAAAAAAAAAGTGTGCGTGGATTAATTTGGGAAAAAAGGTTTTCATAATCATTTGTATATATACTTGATTATTAATTATTATTTTTAATTATATAAGCAATAAGTTTTATGTTCTGATAGGTTAGGTGAACATTATAAAATATGAAAATATTATATATATATATATATATATATATATATATATATTATAGCCTTGTAATTTATAATGTTAGTTAAAAGGTAAATAATCTGAAAATATGGAGACGAAAAACAGATATTGTTGTTACAATTATTATAGATCATAAACATTACAATATAAATTACAAACATGCTTAAATAGTACAATTCTGGTTTTTCCATTAATTAATCAAATTATAATCTTCTTGTTCAAACATGCTCTAACTTGGATATATAGCGCGCATCATTATTTTAAGAGAATTGAATTTGGTGTTGGATTTTAAAATTTAGGGGATTACCGTGAAATAAGTGAATCATTTTCAAGAACTAAAGTTAATATTTCAGGGAATTGATATTGAATTTTCGAAATCGTGTGAATAAAATCAAATTTCGGGATGAAACTAGTTTTTATTTTTTGAAAAAAAAAAAAAAAAACTATTGTTGGTAAGGGGCCTAATGGTTATGAGCAATATTTTACCATCTGAATAGAGAAAAGAAAACAAAAAACGAAGAGAGTTGTTTTCATACTTTAGCCTTTTTGGCATATATAGACTTGCCAATTCCGGAAGCAATGTCTAGTTGGAAAATTTCGTCATATTTCCAAAACAATGCACTTGACATATAGGCTACAAGCACCTTATTAGAGTCTACCTATGGTAATTTTGGTTCTTTTCACCTTTCAAAAAAAAATTGGTTCTTTTCAACCACCAATAATATTAGGTGAGAAGTTGTGTATGAATTTATCATGTGAAGCATTGCTTTGGAATTACACTGGGATGTGTTACATCATTCTCACTGCATGCACGTATAGCTGAATAGTCACCGATAACGGATCAACTCTATGATACATATATCAACATCATTTGTCTTCTTGTTTTGCCAGCTTTATATATATATATATATATATAT